>NW_023616320.1:0-40001 GCF_013339695.2 Rhipicephalus sanguineus
GACTATCAGTTTCTCGGCCACAAGTTCGGCCAAATAAACAGTTTCACCTCGGACCTGCTGACTAGCAGTCTTCATCGACGTCACGACTACGTGACACTATTTCCGCCACTGAACGTGAGTGCGCAAGAGGATGGCGTACGACGCATGCGTAGTAGCCAGCATTACAATGAGATATGCAGAGATAGCGTTTGTTGCGTACGTAGCGTATAACGCATGCGCAATGGCGATGAACGCTAACGCAAATCTTTGCGCACCCAATTTTAAAAATGCATTGTTGGAAGGTACGGCATGTGTCATCTGTTTTATTGTGCCACTGAAGTTTGTGGATGCGACAATCTTTGCAGCGACAGCGTACTGGTTCATGGTTTCTTCCACAGTACTAGCTGCATGTAACGAGAGGCTGGTCACGCTTCTCCGTTAGTTGCGAATTTCTGAGGGCATGAGAGTCAAAGACGCGCTTCGCGCGGAGAAGTTCAGCATTTTTTATCAGTGCTGTGATTGCTCAGTGCTACCTTGACTATCGCGATGCGATTTATGTATCCCCTACTCTGTTAACCTCCTCCTTTCTCGGTAAAGCCGGCAGCTCTTAGCAAAACCAAAAGGTTCTTTTGCGCGTCTCTTGTGCCTGGTTAAATATAGCAGGCTCGCTCTCTGTCGCCGTACGGTGTTATCGAGTTTTCAACATTTCGCACCGTCCTATTTTAGGTATAATAGCAAATAATGAAATGATCTTTTCTCCTATTTATTGCAGGTGGTACTTGCCCTAGAAGTTTACAAACAAAGACTACGCCAGCTAAATTATTACCTTTGTTAAGCTGTTTATTTGACGGCACTCAGCGACAATGCGCAATGGCGACAGTCAAGGCAAAAGCACAGACTCTGAGCGCGAGCGGCGTTCAGAAGAGGACGACCCACTAGAAGCCGGTGGAGAGCGCAACCGTTAAACAGTACCAAGGCTTCGCCACAATTAAGCCTCGTTCACACTGAGACATTCGGCGGCGAGAGCGCGCGGAATCCGCTTCGGCGGCAGCGAGATCTGCCGGAAAAACACTTTCCGCGCCGATCGTTGGAGGACCGATTTTTGCGGCAGCTGCCGCCGGATTCCCTCACCGCGAACCAATCGGAACGCGAGTCGAACATTCGAAAAATGGCGGCGTGCTTGTGATATCGCAGTCGTCAAAGCCCGTAGCGACAGCGCAGTCTTTCGTAATCATCCTTTAGTTCTCGACAACTGTCAGGTGTTGTCGCGATTAGGATCTTTCCAATACACCATCGCGATCTCGCAAAACGGGTTTCATTATCTCGGCTCGACCAAGCTTCTCGCGTCTTGAAAATCAGGAGGAACCAACCACAACTGCTTGCGTCGTTTGCTGTTCGGCGAATGCATGTTTCTCCTCGTCAGACATCGCCACAAGGTTGCTTTCCAGCAGGCCCAGCTGTTCGACGACCCTGCTCCTGTTTATGCGCTTCAACATAACGAAACGCAAACACGACGCAGAGCGCGTCGATGCCAGCGTTCCTTCGCGCGAAGGGACGATGACAACTAGGCGCCCTAGTTTCGGCGGTGCGGTTGCTAAGTAGTGTGAACAATGTGGAATTTCGGCGGCGCGCGAATTCCGATCGCTGTGGCCGGTGGATTCCCCAGTGTGAATGAGCCATTACCCCGGGTACGAAAAGGGAGCCGTCCGGCGACCTAACAGCTCGTCACTATGAGTGGGTCATAGTAGGCCTTGAGGCGCTCCACGTTGACTATGTCGCGCCCTCGACGGCGCATGTCCGAAGCTGGTTCGATGGGTTCGATCAGGTAGTTGACCGGGGATGTGCGCTCGACGACCCGGTAGGGGCCTTCGTATTTCGGCAGTAGTTTTGAAGAGAGGCCAGTTGCAGTGGTAGGGACCGACAGCCATACGAGCGCTCCAGGGAGGAACGTGGACTCAGAAGTGGTGGTGCCACCGCAAAGGCTATTCTGCCGCTCTTGTTCGTGCGTTGTAAAAGTCTTTGCAAGCTCGCGACACTCTTCAGCAAGCCTGGCTGTGTCAGAAATAGGCGCACATTCAGATGGATCCGGCTTGTAGGTTAATATCGTGTCAATGGTGTGTGACGGGTGCCTTCCGTACAACAGGAAGAAGGGTGAAAAACAAGTAGTGCTCTGAGGGTCGGTATTATAGGCGTAGGTGACGAAGGGCAGAATGGCATCCCAATTTGTGTGATCGGCGGCGACGTACATTGAGAGCATGTCGCCGAGCGTGCGGTTAAAGCGTTCGGTTAGGCCATTCGTCTGCGGGTGGTAAGCAGTAGTTTTGCGGTTAACAGCATGGCAATCTTTGAGAATGGCTTCGACGACTTCCGACAAGAAGACACGGCCTCGATCGCTGAGAAGTTCCTGGGGTGGACCATGACGCAGCATGAATCGGTGTAGCAGGAAGGAGGCAACATCGCGCGCTGTAGCCGCTGGGAGGGCAGCGGTTTCGGCGTATCGCGTTAGATGGTCAACGGCGACGATGGCCCAACGGTTACCAGCCGACGTCAGAGGAAGTGGTCCATACAAATCGATGCCCACGCGCCCAAACGGACGGTTAGGGCAAGGTAATGGTTGTAGACCGACTGGTGACACGTGCATTGAAGGTTTTCGGCGTTGGCAATCGAGGCAGGAGCGGACGAACTTCTGCACGTAGCGTTACATCCCTCGCCAGAAGTATCGTTGCCGAATGAGGTGGTAAGTTTTGGATACCCCAAAGTGCGCGCATTGCGGATCAGAGTGGAAGGACTCGCATATTTCAGCACGCAGACTTCGGGGTATCACAAGTAGTCACTGGCGGCCGTTGGCGTTGTAATTGCGTCGGTGCAGTAGGTCGTCACGAATGGCGAAATGGTGGGCTTGACGACGCAACGTACGAGTGGTTGATGTTGCCGATGGATCAGTGAGCAAGTCTATCAGCGAGGCGATCCATTTATCTTTGCGCTGCTGGGTAGCGATGGTGTGAACGTCGATGGAAGAAACAGCAATGTGAGATACTGAACAGGAGGCATTGTCGTCAGGCAAGGGGGAGCGTGAGAGGGCGTCGGCGTCAGCATGCTGGCGTCCGTTGTGGTACAGCACGCGGATGTCGTAGTCTTGCAGGCGAAGTGCCCAACGGGCGAGACGGCCCGAGGGACCCTTCAATGACGACAGTCAGTATAGTGCATGATGGTCGGTGACGACATCAAGTGGGCGACCATACAAATAAGGTCGGAATTTTGTAAAGGCCCAGATGATCGCCAGGCACTCTTTTTCCGTGACGGTGTAATTGGTCTCGGCTCTTGTAAGCGTACGACTTGCGTATGCTACGACATATTCGGGGAACCCTGGTTTGCGCTGCGCAAGAACAGCGCTGAGGCCTACACCGCTGGCGTCCGTGTGTGCCTCCGTTGGGGCCGTAGGGTCGTAGTATGGGAGGAGGCGTCAACTAACGACGGAGCTTTGCGAACGTGTCGTCGCACTCGGACGACCACGAATGTAGGGGCCCGTTACTTCCAAGGAGGTTCGTCAGCAGCGATATGATGGTGGCAAAGTTGCGTATGAAACGTCGAAAATATGAGCACAGTCCTACGAACTGCACAGTTCTTTGACGAACGTAGGTTTGGGAAACTCGGCCACGGCCCGAAGCTTGGCCGGATCGGGGAGAATTCCGTCCTTGGACACGACATAGCCTAGGATTGTCAGCTGCCGTGCTGCAAATCGGCACTTTTTCACATTCATTTGAAGGCCGGCATCGCGCAAACGCTTCAAAACATGCCGTAGACGTTGAGATGCGTGGAGAAGTCCGGAGCGAAAACGACGACGTCGTCCAGGTAACACAAGCACATGTGCCATTTGAAGTTGTGCAGAACGGTGTCCATCATGCGCTCGAAGGTCGCGGGCACATTACACAGGCAAACGGCATGACGTTCAACTCGTACAAGCAGTCGGGCGTGACAAATGCTGTCTTCGGTCGAGCGTCGTCAGCCATGGGTACTTGCCAGTACCCCGAGCGCAAATCGAGAGATGAAAAGTATTCTGCTCCTTGGAGGCTGTCAATCACGTCGTCGATTCGCGGCAGTGGATATACATCCTTCCGAGTGATCTTCTTGAGCCGTCGGTAGTCCACACAGAAACGCACAGAACCGTCCTTCTTGGCAACGAGAACAAGAGGAGACGCCCATGGGCTGTCCGAGGGTTGAATAACGTCGCGTCGAAGCATATCGTCGACTTGCTCATTAATTACCCGACGTTCTGTGGCAGACACGCGATATGGACGTTGCCGCAGTGGTGGTTGGGCGCCAGTGTCGATGCGATGCGTAACAACGGACGTGCGGCCGAGAGAAGTTTGCCCGACATCGAAAGAAGAACGAAATTCTTCCAACAGGCACAGAAGCTGGGAGCGCTGGACCGACGTAAGGTTAACAGCAATGAAGGGACCGAAGACATCAGCGGGTGACGAATCAGACGTGGAAACAGCACTGATGGTACGGGAACTGGTAGAGTGCGAGTCATCGGGTGCGTCCAGAACTTGTGCGTGTTCAAGGGTCTCCACTCTGCCGAGACAATCCCCTCGCACCAACGTGACAATGTGCGGGGATGGGTTGGTAACAAAAATAGCGGTGCTACCCTGAGTGACTTGCACGGTCGCGAAAGTTAGCAGCAACCATTTCCTAGTGCAAACGCAGTCATATGGCGAATGGAGTGCAATGGTATCGCAGAGACCAGCGCAGTAAGCTGGCACGGCCGTCGACGAGTTTGGAGGCACTTTGGTATCGTCTTTGACGAGGATCTTGGTCAATGCTGATGGACTGTCTGCCGGCGTCAAATGTGAGAGCGGTGAGAGTTTGATGGCGGCTGATGCGCAGTGAATTATGGCATCGTGGCGGGACAGAAAATCCCATCCCAGGATGACGTTGTGGGAGCATGCAGCAATTATGATGAACTCGACGTCGTACAGAACGTCCTGAATGACGACACGAGCAGTGCATACTGCTGTAGGCCTAATACTCTGGGGGCTGGCGGTACGGAGGAACATCCCAGAAAGTGGCGTCGTCACTTTTCAGAATAAGCGGCTAAGTATTGCGTCCATAACGGATACGGCGGCTCCAGTGTCGATAAGGGCAGATGCGCGAACACCGTCCACAAACACGTCTATGACATTCGATGGACTTCGCTGAGGGCTTTTACAGTTGAATAGCATCGCAGCCCTTGCCTCGTGGACTGCGACGACTAGTTTTCCTGCTCTCGTGCGACAGAACGGGGCCGCATTGGTGACAGTGAGCGGCGTCGTGGAGACGGAGAGAGGCGAGTAGATGGAGCTGGGAGTGATGACGGTGACATAGGCGGGTCGTAGAATGCACGGCTGGACTGGCTGGTGGCGGGTGACGCGACTCGAGGCGGCTGCACGCGATGGCAGTAACGTGCAAGTGACCGGTATAACCGCATGCAAAGCACATGGGCCGATTGTCGGGTGTGCGCCATCGGTTCGCCGGGGCAGGTCTCACCCACGTCGCAGGTGACTGCATGGTGCATGGTGACTGCATGGTGCATGGTGCAAATGACTGCATGGTGGGTTGCAGTCGGGACCTAGGGAAGACGGCAGCCTGCGTGGCCGGCACGCCCGCTTCCAAGGATGGAGGTCTAGCGGCGGCTTCGGCGTAACTCAATGGTGCAGCCGCAGGGATGGCCTGGTGCGGCCTGGCGACAACTTGAGCGTAACTCTGTGGCGCAGGAGCCGGAGGTTGCTGGTGGTACTCAGGCATCACCTCTACAAATTCCTGCTCAATTGCTAGACGGAGGGGAGGAAGAAAGGTCGTCGACGACTGTTGAACGTGCGGTGGGTGGGAAAACTGGCTTGCAATTTCCTCGCGCACGAAATGAGTTTACTTCTGCCAGCAGCGCGGCCTGGTCAGGTATGGCCGCCAAGCCAGCAAGCTTTTCGTCACGTGATGGAGAGCGACGGGTCATCGAACGTTGCCGGCGGAGCTCCTCGTAGGTCTTGCACAGCGTTATGACCTCGGCCACGGTGGAAGGGTTTTTAGCAAGCAACATGGTGAAGGCATCGTCGTCAATGCCCTTCATAATGTTCCTGATCTTGTCAGACTCATACATAGTGCCATTGCTTGTTTACAAAAGTCCAGGATGTCTTCGATATAACTGGTGAAAGACTCACCAGCCTGCTGAGCTCGTTCGCGTAAGCGCTGTTCTGCTTGCAGCTTACGAACTGCAGGGCGGCCAAAAACGTTGATGACGGCGGTCTGGAAATCCGACCAAGTCGCAAAATCCGGACGCGTGGTTGTTGTACCATAAGCTTGCTACTCCCCGCGAGGGTAGAACACCAAGTTGCTCAACTTGCCTGCTTCGTCCCATTTGTTGGGTGCGCTCACGCGCTCGTAAATTGCGAGCCAGTCCTCCAGTGGGTACCATCGGCGCCAGTGAGATAGGTGGATCGCGGATGCGGTGGGACACCGGGACATGTGGTCGGTTGTGGGAGGCGGCATTTGCTGAGCGGCGTCATGAGGCTGGTAGATGCAGGGTACGGGAACGAAGCTCCTGGGGCATCGAATGGGAGCACAGCACTGTCCACCAATTTGTTAAGCTGTTATTGGACGGCATCGGCGACAATGCCCAATGGCGACAGTCAAGGCAAAAGCACGGACTCCGCGCGCGAGCGGCGTTCAGAAGAGGACGACCCACTAGATGCCGCTGGAGAGCGCAACCGTTAAACAGTACAAAGGCTTCGCCACACCTTCTTATTTTGATGGGTTGACTGACAGGTTTCAGTATGAAAAAAGATGGATGTCAACAGATTGACATTTTTCTCTTTTCTCTGGGAACTTTAAAAACAAAGGTCAGAGACTGTAAAGCAGTTAACTTTTTTTGAGCGTCTGTGTTTGTCGGCATCCTCAAGAAACCGCACTAGGGCTATTGTTCTAAAATATCTGTGGCGTGGAACGCTGCCGCATGCTGCTAATGGCACAACAACTTTCTTGTGTATGCATTTGTAGTGTTCTTAGCAGACTTCCGGAAGTGCCTAGTGATTTTTATCAAGTACCTGTTATGAAGCCATGTGTTCAGACTGATTTGCCACACATTGTGATATTTTGACACTGAGCAATGTCATGTGCAATATCCTGACCTGCCTCTGACAATCTCGAGTTTATAGCTGTGTGCTTATTGAGTAAAACATGGGGAAGAGTCACAATTTATTTAGCTGATGTGTCTTACCGTTATATCTGTTCTTTTAGCCTGACATTTTTTAATGCTGGGCATCATAAAAGACTCAACGTGTTCAGCACAAAAAGGCACACGAAAACACAAGGGAGTGCACGACACAAGCGCTGTCTAACAACTGAAAGTTTAATGGAAGAAACGTCTCATATATAACCATAAAGAAAAACAAAAAATCATATCCCCCACCAGGCATTTACTCACGTATGCTGTAGATATGTTATTCAGCTTCTGTGAGAGCGACTGAAGGCTGGCTCACGCATTTTTGTCGTTATTGCTTATCTGCACTCGGTACGCCACCGTTTGAAGAAAATTGCTGATTATTATGACGTAAATGTTGTTTTTCGCGCCGGCTAGAAGCTAGGAAGCGTATGCGCGAAAGTTGAAAAAAGAGCGCAGAGGGGGCAGGCCGCTGACAGCACTCAAGGTTGTTTTATAAAGCACTCCAAGCGTTTCACTGAATGCGCGAGCGGAGTGTTGTACTCCATCCCTTTGTCATGCGGTGGTGCGTACATTGGGAAGACGGGCAGTTGTCTTAACGTCCGTCTAAGGGAGCACGCTAGCTCTTTGAAAGGTACACCATCTACACATCTTTCCCTCCGTTGCCGGCAGTGCGGATGCGCAGCCGAGCTAAACAAAACCGCCGTGATGATGAGGCACAGGGACCAGCACACGCGTGAAATTGCTGAAGCGTTTGAAATTATAAAAGCAAGAGACAGATGCGTGAGCCAGCCTTCAGTCGCTCTCACAGAAGCTGAGATTTCATATCTACAGCATACGTGAGTAAATGCCTGGTGGGGGATAAGATCTTTTGTTTTTCTTTATGCTTATATATGACACGTTTCTTCCATTAAACTTTCAGTTGTTAGACAGCGCTTGTGTCGTGCACTTCCTTGTGCTTTCGTGTTCTTTTTTTGCGCTGAACATGTTGAGTATGTTCCAACTAGCCCAATTGCCACCTTAGATCATAAAACAAAGTTGGTTTTTTTATCAGGCTGGGATTTTCATAATCCTAAATTTATTTATTCATTTTAGTAAGCGGCCCATTTATTGTAATTTATGTGGTCGTTTCCATTAGTTTTCTGTTCATACATTTTGTTTTCGCGCTACAGTTGGTTTTGTTGTACTTTTTGTTATATGTTGCTGCAATTTAGTGTTCACATTTTCTGCTACCCATGGCACGTTTAAAGTTAAATGTGTGCTCTCTAGGGATGTCAAACCATAATTCATGCGATAAGTTTTGTACGCTGCATTTCGAAGCCTGAAACCGTTACTTCTTTAGTGAGCGCAGTTTGAAACATGGATGCTGCGCCACAAGTATTTTATTCATCGCACTTGCCCTTCCCGCCCTCTTGCTATACACTATGTAGGTAAGGCATATGGGCGCCGCCATCATGGGCTGTTGAAAACGAATGTTTTCTTATTTTTGTAGCCCCTGACGCGAACTGGTAAAGGCAGGAAACGCCGACTGCACCAACCCAGCAGTTTTCACGTGTATAAGCCCACTGTAACACTGTTCGCTTAGTTGTTCAAGATAAAACACGGCAAGGTTAACAGCCCACCATGGCGGCACCGAAACCCGTCCGTAAAATAGTCTATCTGTGGCTATGGCTATGATATATATGGTTTTGCCTGCGTTACGCCAAGCGTCATGAGGCGACGACGACAGCATAAGATCACAGCATACGACAGCCTGTGTCGCTAAAGTGCTCCACACATAAAAAAAACTTCCCACTACAGGAGTCGAACGTCCCCTTCGAATCCCTAGCCGAGTACTTTACCACTACGCCACGCCGACGCACGGTCTGCTTTCTGTACAGTGACTACTCAACGTACTAACAAACCATTTGGCTTTAGCTTTGCATGTCCCATACTCGATATGCATGCAATATTCATCTGGTACTAAAATTTGCTGTCTTAAGGAATGGCATCTCGAGAACGACAACAGCGCTAACTTTCTTTTATAATTCACTACGTAACATCCAAAAAATATCAACCGAGGAGTAGATACAGTGTACTGACGATGACTGCCAAATTTATTAGACGTTTCTGGCGGTTTCTAAAGGCCGACATGTGCAAAGGCTTTAAGTCGACTGTAATCTCATTCGATATGTACGTGCGTACAATTGATTTAGTAGAGAGTTTTAGTTTAGCGCGCGCAACGGCCTTGCGCACGCAACGGGTGAGAGAGAGCAAGACTGCGCATGCGCTGAACCTAAGAGAGATGCGTGCGTTTGCGCACGCAAGAGATGCGCACGCTAGATCTCGGCGCTTACGTTGCGCACGCTACGGCCGTTGCGTACCTTACGGGCGCTTCTCTCCCGAGATCTCGACCGGTCGAGACAAGCAAAATGGCTGCGTCCGACAGCAGCACAAGCGGCACGGTGCTCATGGCAGGGAATAAATCCCGAGTCCATTTCAGAATTGCCCTCGATTTGGAGCTCCTTCCCTACGTGAGTAGCTTGAATCCGTTCGCGGACCCAGTGCAGTGGACAGTGATTGCTGCAAAGATGTAGGAGATATTCGATGTCGTCGAGACTTCAGTCGCCCTTCAAAAGCCACCGCTCTCGGTTTGTGAGCATCAAATCGTCTATCTCTTCCCATGAAATAGTGGGCAAAAGGCGCTGATTCGAAAGGATGCTGGAAGGCATTTTTCCTCCTTCGCTGCTGCTCGCCTCGTAAAACTCGTACCAACCGTCTCCGCTCACCACAGATCACCTCAACAAAATTTGCGCCATCGTAAAATCTTGCCTTGTCTCGTGACTTGACTTGTGTCAACTATGATCGGATATTGTAGTTTATTTCGTAGCCACTAGATGGCGAAGAAAAACACGCCGAGACGAAGGCGCTGACGCCTAGACGCAGTCCACGTTTCGGTTGTTGCGTACGGTAAACTAAAAATGTAGGTAACAGCCTCAACTCTAAAGTACGCAGCGCGCAGGCCGTTGCGTACGCACAGGTTTGCGCGCGCTAAACTAGAACTCTCTAGTATTGTGACGTCCTCTCACGCACCGTACGGCGCGGCCGTGGCAGCGCACTGCTCTGGTGCTCTATCGTTAGCTACAACAACATAACGGCTTGGCCGAAAACGATTGCAGTGCGCGGAAAAAATATCCCATCATATTGGTTCGGTAAGGCGTACCAGTCAGCAAGTCTTTGTTCTTGCATACAAGTCAAAGTGGTGCCGTCGAGTGCCAACAGCGGCTGTCGGTGACTGGAGACGTTTGCTGGAAGCGCGTCGCATCGAGGCGCATCGCTTAGTGTGCGCACGCCGTACACAAGAAAGAATGCTTCATTTAGGTTAACGGATCCCACAGCTGTGCTGTAAAGTCATTCATACTCGTCGGAATTGTGTATTTTGAAACCAAGAAGCGCCGATGACGCAGACGGACTCGGTCGGTACTCTAGGCCTAGTCTTTGGTGGAAGTCATGAGCACGGTGGAAGAATAGCATGGTGGAAATCATACTTGGTGGGACCTATCTCGACGCAGGCCTAAGGCAAAAGTTTGTGCATTTGAGCTTCGCAAGCTTTTTCGCTGTTACTTTAAAGGGCGGCTGAGATAAGTGAGTGTGGAAGAAATCCCAGACATGCCTTTCTAACTTGGCGATATCAAGTGGTAGCTGTTTTCTGGTCTACCCACTGGAAGGGATTTCGAAGCCAGAGCGCATTTACTTCTCGACAACTGCGTCGGGATGTAACACATTTACTGTCGGTGTTCACACCGACACCTCTATACTTGTAAACATCGCAATGCAGCAACACATAGTGGATGTCAAACTGACATAAAAACGTGCACAGAACGTAAACATTCACGGCTGATGTGCTCCACAAAAGGTGAGGCGGTTATTGACGCCGCATGAATAAAAAAAAGTACAAGAAGGCGTAATGATCGGCGCTGGCTTCTTTGGACTGTGCACTCTAAGTCAAAAGTGTGTTAAATGGGCTTGTTGTTCTTTGGTTTGGGGACTAATGGGGCTCTTTAAGCACTAACAGCACCGCGTCTGACAGTTATTCCTTATGTAGTTACTCCTACAAGTGTTAGTCCCCACAAGTTCTTCTGAATGGACTAACACTAACGCCTCACATTTACACTTTACCGGGCAACCGTTCACTCCAACACCCCATACTTCGTCCACGCTAATACTCTATGCGGATGATCTTTTTATCCCCAGTTCAGATGGTCCCTTAATCCCCAGGTATGATTTTCTGCAGCTACTCTTCGCAAGGCCTAATATTTGTCTTGCGTTTTTTTTTCCGCCGAGAGCAAAAAATGACGCGGAAAAGAAAACACGAAAACTATTTTTTTATCTGTGCTTCACTGCTTTCGCAGTGAGTACGACATCGAAAAACAAAAAGTGAGACGATGAAATGTTTTATTTTTCTCTACACATGTCAAGTTTCTGTTTTCTTTCTTTCAGTGAATTCACTGTCAAAATGTCAAATCCAGGTCCAGCCGCGTTGTAATATCTCGTGGCGTCCTCTTTGTGAAGCTGCTCCAACGGGGGTGATTTAACACTGGCATTAAACGCGCTAGCGGACACAACAGTTTGCACGTTGTGGACAACGCCTGCGTCCTTAAAAGCACAAAAAGAGCAAATAGTTAGTAACATATGACAGTGAAAATGAAGATGCAGGCACATGGCAAATACGTGCAAGGGGAAATGAAAACACATGTCTAAAATATGGCATGCAAATATTTTCACCATGATGTCACACATAATCAAAAACGCCTTTCGAGCGACATAGAGCAGCAGCTCAAAATGCGGCAGCCGCAGCCATCACATCGAGGCGCAGCCAACGTGTCGGCAAGTTTTCTGCGAGCTGCGTCGTAGAGCTCGACCAAGCGCGACAGTCACCGCTGCTGCCAGCGAACCGGCGAACCTCGGGCGAGCAGCAGTAGAGCGAGCGAAAGCGGGGCCGCCGTCACGAACGGCGGCGAAGTGCTTGCGAGAGAGCGACGGGGAAGCTGATGGTAATGGTGTCAAATTTCCACGCAGTTCCGAAGCACATCTAAGCTCGGCTAGCTAAACCTCGTGCCAGCCCACGCGGTGCATTCGGAGCGTGCAACATCCAGTCTAGTTCGTTGCCGGCCACCGCAATGCGTCTTGGACGAGTCACAGCGCAGCAGCGAGACATCTGCCCTATATCCCGAGTTCGCAGCACATCACCGCGCCGCAGCCTTGTTGAGCGAGCGTCCTTGCGGCCGACGGCAATGGCGGCCGATTTCCAGGCGGTCACAAAGCAGAGGCGAGCTGACGCCCATGCCGTCCCTCGCGGTGCATTGTGTGCGCGAGATATACAACACGATCAAGCCTGTTGCCGGCAATCGCGATACGTTGCGCGCACGCGACTGGTACAGCAGAATAAAGAGTGATCACTTACTGTGAAAGAATCCTGCGCCGATTTCCTCCCAGAGTCAGATTGAAATCGTGCATTCCATAGGCCTACTGTCTTCTCAGCCGCATTCTCAGTCAGGGGCAACACAGTGCCATGACCAGGGTGTCGGAACGAAATGTTTTTCGTTTCGGTTTTAGTATCGTTCCACCACAAAAAGTTCCGTTCCCTTTCTGTTCCAAAACGAAAGAAGAAACGTTCCGTAACGGTTCGTAACGGTATTTTAATGCGGAAATTTGAAGTTAAGATAACCATAAAAAACATTGGATTGGTGATATCGTTACTTGCTCTCTTAATTAAGAAAATGGGATAGGAGTAAAACACGTTCTTTCCACGTTCTTCAGAGGAGTGGAAGTAACTGTACCACGAATTCCTGCCAACTAGCACAAACCAGTTCTATATGCGCTTCGCAGTCATAGTATTTATTTTCTCATAAATCAATTATGATTTTTTTTAGTGGGCTCAATGCTTTGTGTCAAGGGAGTGAGCACGATCTCAAAAGCAGCACGTGATTGAGTGCACCTGATTGAGTGCACCCATTTCTCACGTGGTCGTGACGTCGACGAAGGCAGCAGTCAGCAAGTCGAGATGAAACTCTTTATTAGGCCGAACTTGTGGCCGAGAAACTGAAAGCTACAGCAATACACTGATAGCGGCGGACAGAGCGTCGACCGTCGATCAACTGACAAGCGGTCAAGCGCGTCGACTTTTATACAGGCGCTATGGAACTTTCCAGCAATATCGCTGGTGGCGGCGTTATCTCTCGACAAAGCTGGAACATTCGCGTGCGGCACGCAATCTTAACAAAACGATCTACAAAAATCGTGAAGCTTCTCGAACACTGCTTCACGGCCAGCGTCGAGCGTTGATAACCGTCCTTGCTGGTCAAACTCGAACACATCAAAATAAAAGAAGAAGCGGGCGTGGCATTGCCCCCCTCTGAAAAAGCATCGTCCCGATGCTTCCAACAGAACATGCAAAGAAAAAAAACAAGTGCATACACAAATAAATTACAATAACAAAGGATAAAAGTAGAGTTCTCGGGTTCGCTAACGCGCAAAAAACGGCTTAAGGCGCACGACATGGACGACCTCAGGTCGTGCGCGGCGTCGTTGGGAGTTCGTAATGCCGTCCAGGACGACCTCGTAGTCAAGAGCGCCGTGACGTCAAAGCACCTTGTATGGGCCGAAGTATCGCCGAAGAAGTTTTTCACTGAGCCCACGTCGGCGTATCGGCGTCCAGACCCACACACGGTCACCGGGTTGGTACTCCATGTGGCGTCGTCGAAGATTATAGTGACGGCTGTCGACCCTCTGCTGGTTCTTGATGCGCAGGCGGGCGAGCTGCCGAGCTTCTTCGGCGCGTTGCAAATAGGCGGCAACGTCGAGATCGTCTTCGTCGGTGGCGGTTGGTAGCATTGCGTCGAGCGTCGTTGCCGGGCTCCTTCCGTAGACCAGCTTGTACGGCGTCATTTGCGTCGTTTCTTGCATGGCCGTGTTGTATGCGAAGGTCACATACGGAAGGATGGCATCCCACGTCTTGTGTTCGATGTCGACATACATGGCCAGCATGTCGGCGATGGTCTTGTTTAGCCGCTCGGTGAGGCCATTGGTCTGTGGGTGGTACGCTGTGGTCCGGCGGTGGCTTGTTTGGCTGTATCTCAGTATTGCCTGAGTTAGGTCAGCAGTAAACGCCGTACCTCTGTCGGTGATGAGGACCTCTGGGGCGCCATGACGCAGGAGGATGTTCTCAACGAAGAACTTTGCTACCTCGGCGGCACTGCCTCTGGGTAGGGCCCTTGTCCCGGCGTAGCGGGTGAGGTAGTCGGTAGCTACGACGATCCATTTGTTTCCGGTATCGGACGTCGGGAACGGCCCCAGTAAGTCCATCCCAATTTGCTGGAACGGCCGTTGAGGTGGCTCGATAGGCTGCAGAAGTCCGGCTGGCCTAGTCGGCGGTGTCTTGCGTCGCTGACAGTCCCGGCAGGTCTTGACGTAGCGAGTTACGTCGGCGACAAGGCGCGGCCAGTAGTACTTTTCCTGTATTCTTGCGAGCGTGCGAGAAACACCCAGGTGTCCAGACGTCGGGTCGTCATGCAGAGCCTGGAGGACCTCTGGTTGCAATGTCGAGGGCACTACGAGAAGGGAATCGGCTCGAAGCGGCGAGAAGTTCTTCTTAAGGAGAACACCGTTGCGCAAGAAAAACGACGTCAGTCCTCGCGTGAATACCTTGGGAACAACGGTGGTCCTGCCCTCGAGGTATTCCACAAGGCCCCTGAGTTCTGGGTCCGCTCGCTGTCGTTCGGCGAAGTCTTCGGCACTTATGGTTCCCAAGAAGCAGTCATCCTCCATGTCGTCCTGCGGCGGTGGGTCGACGGGGGCGCGGGACAGGCAGTCAGCGTCGGAGTGTTTTCTTCCGGACTTGTAAACGACGGTTATGTCAAATTCTTGAAGTCGTAGGCTCCACCGTGCGAGGCGACCTGAAGGGTCCTTCAAGTTAGCTAGCCAACACAAGGCGTGGTGGTCGCTCACAACTTTGAAGGGCCGGCCGTAGAGGTAGGGGCGAAACTTCGATGTAGCCCAGATGATGGCCAGGCACTCCTTTTCTGTTGTGGAGTAGTTGATTTCTGCCTTTAAAAGCGACCGGCTAGCATAACTGATGACCCTTTCGAATCCGTCGGTCTTTTGCACAAGGACGGCGCCGAGTCCTACACTGCTTGCGTCGGTGTGGATTTCCGTATGCGCGTATTCGTCGAAATGCGCAAGTATGGGAGGCGATCTGCAGGCGTCGTTTCAATTCTTGAAATGCTTAAACTTGCGACGTTTCCCACTTGAATTCGACGTCGGCCTTCGTGAGTTGCGTCAGTGGCTCGGCGATCCGTGAAAATTCCTTGACGAAACGTCTGTAATAGGCGCACAAGCCGAGAAAACGGCGTACGGCCTTCTTGTCGGTGGGCGTCGGGAAGTCAGCGACGGCAGCTGTTTTCCGCGGGTCCGGGCGAACACCATCCTTGCTGATCACGTGACCCAAAACAAGAGCTCCTCGTACGCGAAGCGGCACTTTTCAGGCTTCAAGGTGAGTCCGGATGTCTTGATTGCTTGAAGTACGACTTCAAGGCGCCGAAGGTGTTCGTCGAAGTTTGAGGAAAACACAACGACGTCGTCCAAGTACACGAGGCACGTCTGCCACTTCAAGCCGGCCAGTACTGTGTCCATAACCCGTTGAAAAGTCGCAGGTGCCGAGCAAAGACCAAAGGGCATGACCTTGGACTCGAACAGGCCGTCTGGTGTTATAAAAGCAGTCTTTTCTCGGTCTCTCTCGTCGACTTCTATTTGCCAGTAACCGGTCTTGAGGTCCATCGACGAAAAGTACTTTGCGTTGTGTAATCGATCCAGGGTGTCGTCTATCCGGGGAAGGGGATACACGTCCTTCTTCGTGACTTTGTTCAGGCGACGATAATCGACGCAAAAACGTAGAGTCCCATCCTTCTTCTTCACTAGCACCACCGGGGATGCCCACGGACTCTTCGACGGCTGGATGATGTCGTCGCGTAGCATTTCGTCGACCTGTTTCTTCACGGCCTCGCGTTCTCGCGTCGAAACTCTGTACGGGCTCTGACGGAGTGGTCTGGCGCTTTCCTCTGTTATGATGCGATGTTTTGCCATGGGAGTCTGCCTAATTCTTGACGACAACGAAAAGCAGTCCTTGTATTGCAAGAGCAGAGTTTTGAGCTGTTCTTGTTTGTGCTTCTGAAGGCTGGGATTGATGTCGAAAGCTGGTTGCGGCGCTTTATTCGTCGGAGTAGGCTCGGGAGAATCGGTGAGGCCGAAAGCATTGCTGGCTTCTACGATTTCTTCGATGTAGGCGACCGTCGTGCCTTTGCTCACGTGCTTGTACTCGTTGCTGAAATTCGTGAGCATAACTGTTGCTTTCCCTGCCCGCAGCTCTGCTACTCCTCTTGCGACGCAAATCTTGCGGTTAATCAAGTGGTGCTGGTCGCCTTCAACAACGCCTACGAGGTCTGCTGATTTCTCAGTGCCGACGGAAATGATGACGCTGGAGCGAGGTGGAATGGTGACCTGGTCTTCCAGCACATTCAAGGCGTGCTTTCTTGGCGGAGTGCGCGGCGGTAGTGCCTTTTCCGTGGACAGTGTTATTGACTTAGACCTCAGGTCGATGATTGCACCATGAAGGCCTAAGAAGTCCATACCAAGGATGACATCCCTCGAGCAACACGGCAGGATTAAAAAGTTCGCGGGATAAATCCGGTTGTTAATGGTGAGTCTCGCTGTGCAGATTCCCTCTGGCGTTACGAGGTGACCTCCAGCTGTCCGGATTTCGGGGCCTTCCCAGGCTGTCCTAACTTTCTTCAGCTTCATGGCGAACGGTCCACTGATGACAAAATAGTCGGCTCCGGTGTCCACGAGGGCTGTGACACTCTGGCCGTCGATAAGAACGTCGAGGTCGCTAGTTCGTCGTCTTGCGTTGCAGTTAGGTCGTGGCGTCGGGTCACGGCTACGTCGGTTTGTTCCGCTGTTTCCACGTTGCGTCGTCAGGTCTACTTCGGTCCGCGAGGCTTCGTCGTCAGGGCTCTGTCTGGTTCGCGTCGGGTCTTCAAGGTTTCGTCGTGGCGTCGTCGTCGGCGGCGGAGGATCCTCGATGTTTCGTCGTACAGCAACCGCACCTCCATCGGTTGCTGCCCTTAGTTTTCCGGATACTGGCTAGGCGACCGGCCCCGGAATGGGCCAGTATACTGGCGGCGTTGGGGAGAGGCGTAGCGGCCTGGCGACGGCGATCGGGAAGGTCCTCGGGGGGTCCACTGCGCTCCTGCCAGATAGTCGGCGATGTCACGTGGTCGTTCACCCTGCTGTGGACGCGGCGCGTCGATGGCGAACCCGTGCAGTCCCATCCGTCGATACTGGCAGCGGCGGTAGGTGTGGCCGCCTTCTCCGCAGTGGTAGCAGAGTGGACGATGGTCGGGGGCGCGTCAAACGTCGGTCTTCCTCGGCGTGTATCGCTGGCCGGTTGGCGGGCGGTATGGCGTCGGTGGTGGCGGTGGTGGTGCCTGGCGGCGGAACTGCTGGGGCGGCGTGGCGTCTTGCCGCGGGCGAGGAGGGGGGGCGTTGCGTCGGGCTGCAGCAGCGTAACTCATTGCTTGAAGCTGCGGCGGTGCCGGCTGGGGAACACCCAGTGACTCTTTGATTTCTTCGCGGACAATGTCGGCGATCGAATCCACTTGAGGCTGCGGCGAAGGTAACAGCTTGCGCAACTCCTCCCGCACGATCGCTCGGATGGTTTCGCGCAAGTCGTCGGTGGCTAGTGAGTGCACTTCGGAATAGGTTGCAGACAGCGGCGAGCGGTTGTACTGTTTCGTCCGCATGTCCAGTGTCTTTTCAATAGTCGTAGGCTCGGTGAGGAATTCGGCTACCGTCGTGGGCGGGTTGCGGACAAGTCCCGCGAAAAGTTCTTGTTTGACACGCCGCATGAGCCGGCGAAATTTTTGGCTTCCGCCATCGCAGTGTCGGCCTGACGGAAAAGTCGAGTCATCTCTTCCGTGAAGATGGTGACGTTTTCGTTTGGCAGCTGCATCCGGGTCTCCAGCAAAGAAGCGGCTCTTTCCCTGCGGACGACGCTTGTGAACGTGTGCAGGAATGCGCTGCGGAAAAGATCCCAGGTCTGCAGTGAGGACTCCCGATTCTCGAACCAGGTTCTGGCCGCGTCTTCGAGGTAGAAGTACACGTGACGCAGCTTGTCTTCATTGGTCCAGTTGTTAAAGATGGCGACACGGTCGTATGTTTCAAGCCAGGTTTCCGGGTCTTCAAACGACGATCCGCGGAAGGTTGGCGGCTCCTTGGGATGCCGAAGAAGGATCGGCGCAGGCTGCACGGGGTCGGTCATCGTCGCTGCGGTCGATGTTGGGATCTGCGGCTGTCTGTCTTTTTCGGGAAGGAGCCCGTGCTCTGGCGGCAGTCCCTTCTGCCTGCGGCTTGTTCGACGATCTGGGTTCTCCTTGCCGTCGTCCTCGTCGCGGCTTGGGCTTGGGTCAGCACTTCGCGGGGGCGTCCGGATCATGGAAGAAGCAGCACCTCCACCAGATGTCACGTGGTCGTGACGTCGACGAAGGCAGCAGTCAGCAAGTCGAGATGAAACTCTTTATTAGCCCGAACTTGTGGCCGAGAAACTGAAAGCTACAGCAATACACTGATAGCGGCGGACAGAGCGTCGACCGTCGATCAACTGACAAGCGGTCAAGCGCGTCGGCTTTTATACAGGCGCTATGGAACTTTCCAGCAATATCGCTGGTGGCGGCGTTATCTCTAGACAAAGCTGGAACATTCGCGTGCGGCACGCAATCTTAACAAAACGATCTACAAAAATCGTGAAGCTTCTCGAACACTGCTTCACGACCAGCGTCGAGCGTTGATAACCGTCCTTGCTGGTCAAACTCGAACACATCAAAATAAAAGAAGAAGCGGGCGTGGCACTCTCTGTACGAGACCACTGACCTCATAAAAAAATCGTCAAGCCTGCGCGGAACACGTAGCATAGTCACAGCGTAAGCAGGAAGAGCGGCCTTTCTAGAGCCCGTTCTATACTCTCTTGGGGAAACTAATACAAATACGCATGCATGGTATTCACTACGCCATAAATTATCATAATTTTCTGAAGTAGCAAAGCACCCACTATGCCATTTTTTCTCATTCTTCGGAGAATCGTGGTACCTGCTACACATCTGAGAGGCATTATGTGCACTTTGTGCTGTGGCTAATGACGATGAAGAATTATGGCTGAGCCCTTTGTAACGGGTTGAAATCATTCAACGACTGACTCCTTCAGCAATTCGCATTGTGTGACGCTAGGTTGCTATTTTACTCTTCTGCCACGCACAGCTAGGCAGAGGAGTATTTTTGCGAAGACGTTACAAGCACCAGCGTGACACCGTGGTTGAAGGCCCGCAATTTGGCGGAGGGGCTCGCTCTACCTGTCCCCACGTGGGTGTGGCCCGCAGCCGACCCTCCCTCTTGAGGGGAATCGGCTCCTCAGGGCAATTTATAAATAAAGTTCATTGACTGACTGACTGAATACTCGACTGCCACGCACAGCTAGGCGCGAGTTAAAATCCCATCCGATCCTCGAAATTTTTTTCTCATTTCATTTTTTCTTATTTCACGCGATAGCGGTTACGGCCACCGGCGGCGGCGGACAACTATAGCGCCAAAATTGGCTGTTGTGATCTCATAACAGCTTTCGCTGTAACAAACTTCAGTGCCGACAATGCCCTCTCTACGCTGGCCTGAGTTACAGGCACGCAAAAGTCCACTTGCGTTAATATATACATCTCTGGTTGCCACCGTATTTGTTTTTCGCACAATATTAAAATATCTTTGCTTTGGATTTCCTGCCTGAGGTACGCGCAAATATTGTACCCTGAGATATGCATCATTCCTCACGTTACATGACCTCAGTTGTTCGGGATTGCCAAGTTTTCTCGTGAACCGAAAAACGATTGAAAAAATTTCGGTTTCACTCCAGAACGAAATAACCGATGACGTTTCGGTTACGTTTTCGTTCCGGTCAAAAATATCGTTCTTTCCGTTCCGACACTCTGGCCATGACTACTCCGGACAAATACAGCGCGGCGTTCCGAGACCAGCTCCACACTTCATGGGTGCGGCGAAACGTAAAAGCAGCACCACACGCTGATCCACGCATATTCGTATATCGAAGGCGCCACGGCGTAGTTCCTACATCGTCGAACTAATTATCGGGCGCGACACAAGCGCCATTTCGCCATCACCACCACGAACATAAGTGGGAAGACTGACCCAAGACAGGGCTGGGCCAGAGCCGTATATTCCTTCGGAGAGTTCGGCGGAGGGGCGGAGCCAACCAACCATCCAAATTTAGCGGCGGCGCTGTCCGCCAGCCATTTTGTGCCGCGGCACTGTAAGCTCGCGTTGGCGTGCGCCCGCAACGCTCCGTCTCTGGCGAATCCTTTCTTCAGCGAGTTAAGGGGCTGATATACTGCAGCGTAACGTCGACGCGCGCGCACGCTCGGCACAGTGACGCTACGCTAACAAACGTGCAGCACTCTATAGGCCAACGCGCGATGCGACTGACGCGCCCAGCATCCGTCAACGCGCCCCGGCTGCAGCCGGCGCGAGATGCGACATGCTGCATTCCACGCCGGCGACGTTATCCAGACTGAAGTGCGTCTGTGTCTCTACGTGAAGAAGGGACGCCAAGTGCGCTCAATTGCGCATGCGTCAAGGCGACGTAGTGCGTCGCGCAAGTGGGAGTATAGAGTGCTCTGTTTTCGCGTCAACGTAACGTGACAAACCTAGCGTCGCCAACTCCCGCCGCCGCGGGCTACTGCGCTGCAAGCCCCCATTGCGACGTCCGTGTAGGTCCACGATGTTCCACGCAGCCGACACGTGCACGAACAGCAGCAAAGACACACCAGGTCGGTCACAGAGGAAGCATAAATGCCGACAGCGACGTCACGGGTACAGCATCACGAGAAACCTCGGTACGAAATGGCGTCGGCGGCGCGGAAGCGCGCTGTTGCCAGACTGGCGGCGAGATCAAAAGAGCGCCGAACTCTCCCAAAGGGAATATACGGCTCTGGGCTGGGCAGTATCGCGATACAAGAGTATCGCGGTAGTATTTCAGAGATACTTTTAGGTATCTGTATTTCTGTATCGAGATACATTTGAAAAATGTATTTGTATCTCAGTAGTGACATACATTTACGATGTATCGCCTATATCGCGATACTATGCAGGACACGGTTATCTCGTTACATTGTTTTTTTGTGTGTCGGAAATCAGTTGAGGCATGTTTCCAATGGGGGAATGACGTGTTTTACTTTTTGGTGCCAAGACAACAAAGGCGCGCCGCCAATCTCCGACAGATAGGGCGGCGATGGTTTCCCCTCAAGCACAGAATGGTCCATGTGGTAAAGCGCGCGACGCCGCATACGGCAGAATCTCGGGGTCAGTGTTGTCGGCCTCTGCCGACGAAAGTCGCTGTTACTCAAGGTCAATGCTGCACGCCTAATGTTTTTCGGGTGGCAAGCCATTACTTCACGACCCCCCGCGCGGATGCCGCCTTGGAACAGGCTTTGCAATACTTCGCGTGCGTTCAGTTTCCAAAGCGGCGGCACATCCAAAAGCAGTTCCCGTAGTCGCGGTGGAAGCGACTAGAAGATGGCTATCTTTGACGCGCTTTCAGCCACCTCTCCAATGTCAGGGTGCGTTCCTAATTGATTACATGCGTGAAACGGTCTTTTGTGGTAGCAGGCTCCCCCACCGCCGGAGCCGGATTTCGCCTGTTGCGGCTTTTTGAAATGGGTGCTGGTAGCGTCGGTGGTGGTGAATGCTTCATTGAAGCCGACAGGGTCAGACGCCTGAGGTTTCCGAAGATGGAGACCGACTTCCGATTCTGAACACTCAGAACAACCCAAGTGAGGGCGGAAGTGTTTCGGTATCTAGATGACCCGGAAAGAGATATCGCCACGCTGCAGGGCAATCCGGCTATGAAGGCGATATTTATTCACTATAACACGAATTTGCGCTCGCCTTCAGCGGTAGACAGACTTTCTTTCTTTCGTGAGTCTTGTGCTGAGGCTGAACCGACGCTGTTAGAAGACAGCCCATTTGAGAAGCCTACACAGCAGCCTTCTCAGCAAAGCAGATCTTGAAAATAAATGTCTGCTTTTTCTCAATTCACTGGTGTTCATTAGTGATCCGAGTGATTTGCTTAAAGGGTGCTATTTGTAGCAGAGCTTAGTTTGTTCGCCAAGTATGTCGATTTCGGTGTCCAATCATTGGTACTGTTGCTGCGAAATAGTGTATTTTAACACGAAAGTGTTTTATGCCGGGGTCCACCAAGACTTCAGTGACGTATTTATGTCACGGAAATGACGTCGAAAAAATTTACACGGTCAGATGGCGAAGAAGAAAAGTCCCGTCAACGGGCATCGAACCCACGACCGATTGGTCCGCAACAACAGATGCCGGGCACGCTATCCACTGCGCCACGGTCACAGACTCTAAAGGGTTTACGAACGCGCCTTTTATATCTACCACTCTCCCGGGCGGCGGGGTGGTGTTGCTCTCTGGGAGCGGTAAAGTAAAGTAATTCGTCATTACTGTGGCCTCCGCCATTAGCACCTGCAACGCGATACACGTCCGTCCCATTCGGCACGTTTTCAATAGAAGTTCAATTCTGTCAATGCCTAAACACACCGCGAGGTGGCGATCGTAGCCAAAGCGTCGCAAAAGCGTCGGCCTCGCTCATAGCATCACGCTAATACAAACCGAAAATAGCCCTGCGACTCGCGCCTGCATCACCTGGCTGTAACACCGCGTCCCCCGCTCACGCGCTCGCCCCGAGAGAAATCGCGTCCGGGCTACCGGGGCGGCAGGACGCGTTTTGCGTTTCCCCCTAGTCTGGCAGTGGTGTTCAATATATCACATTTTAACATGCCGCGGGATGGCGACCAAGTTCAGCGTCCAATATGCGACGCTCTTCTGGCTATCACACATCGTTCTCTGATTACGCTTTCTCCGTTAATTACTACAGCTACTACGGAGGTTTGTTTATTCATTTAACGCGGACGTTAATCGTCGGGTTGGAGATGTACCACCAATCATCAAAGTGGGTGCATCCACGTTAATCGTAGCTATAGCTGCCAGGCATCAATATACATTGTGCAAACTCTCTTATATCAATGTACAGTAAACATACAGTTACTTCTGTAAGGGCACGCTTTACTTTCGTGTTATTCCGATTCCTAGGAAGGAGGGATCAACCATCTTTTTATTGCAATTGATACTTGTAATATATCATTATTATCCTATTATGTATTTGTCCCCCCCCCCCTCCCCGGCAATGTCTTAATGGCGCTGAGGGTACTGTAATAAATAAATAAATGAACTGAACGTTTCGATGCGCTGTAACTTTAATTACAACATTATGCTGCACTAATAGGTGTCTTTGCGTAGTATGAGCATCCTTGAATTTAAAAAAAAAGTATTCCAGTATCTGTATCGCTGTAACTGTATTCCGGAATACTTTTTTCGTCTTATTGCAAAAGTATCTCCTAAATGTCCCGTTACGTTAAAGGCAAATGTATCTCAGTATCTGTATTTTAGGCTTCCAATTCATGTATTTCGATATCTCTATTCCGGAATACGTTTGTGAGTATTTCTGCCCAGCCCTGACCCAAGAGCGAGGAGCACCGTTAGTTTCCTTCCCGGTTAGTTGTTAGCAGCGCTGTGTCCTGGTATTTTTCTTTACGTCCTCGGGTTTCCTTGCGCTGAAACATACGATATGCAGTACCAACTAGCCCACCAGTCGGTTTTATGGACCTTGACAATGGTTAGCACACGGAACGCATCTCCGCGCACGGCCTGCATCTCCCGCTTGGTTGCTACTTTTGCAGACTAACTTATTTGCACACGGCACGCGTCCCTTTGGGGTCACTCCTTCAACAGCCTATCCATTCATAGCGCGCGCCTATTGGGCTCTATTACTCCTCTTTCGGGTAACTTTGCCTTAGAATGTAAGCATATTTTTCGGTACATTCAACAGGGGAGCATTACAAAGGCCAGTGCTTTATACACTGCCATGTGCACGCAGCTACATGCACTCATGCGGCCATAGTACCGTCTGCATAGATGCAGCTCCATGTTTCCTTCCATCATGCCAACATCATGTATCTCGGTCACCAAACCATCCACCAATACATATGTTGCATTGCCACCATCCGCCAACATTTTCCATTTTCACCATCAATGGTCCTTTTGAACACCAAAAGAAGATCTCCACCACCACCACCCCCTGTCACCACTTTCTTCACTCCCGCCGTCATGAGCCGTTCAGACCACGGCAAGCTCCAATTTATCCACCATTATTTCCACCACATTCATCGCCTTCCACCTTATCCAGTATTGTTTCCGCCACATTCACTATTATTTCCATCGTCTCCACCAAGGACGTCGGCATCCACTAAACCAGGATTTTCATAGGGATGAGAAAGTAGCGCTGACAGGACGTGCTTCGGTAGTCTCAGCGCTACGGCGCCTCAATATCAGCGTTCCTTCGGCATCGAGGCGCACCCCTCAAAACAGCGGATGTATACTCTAGCGGAGGCTGGCTCCTACATTTCCTTTCCATTTTGTTTCAACACAGTTTGAGTGGACGATTTCGTCCAGTGAAACACGCCAGTGGGCAGCGGGGCGTCTTCCCGCATTCACGGCTCAATCTACGAGCTCTGCCTCTCTCGTTCCTGAAGCAGTGTGTGGTAGTGTATGAATGAGCAGAAGTGTAGGTTACCCAATTACTGGAGAGCGCGCACCTTGCCGTTTCTCTTCCCAAGTTACGACGCTTTCCATGAGCGTATATCTTGTACTAATGATTACGTGCTTGTTGACGCCATCTTTGCACGGGATGCACCGTGCGTTGTGTCAGGATTTCTGTTACCTACTTCAAATACCACAAAGTCTTAGTTTTGATTATTGACATCAGCCGTCGGGATGGAGATGTGAAACGAGGCGTCAACGTAGGTGCGTCACTATCAAACGTTGCTGTAGCCGCCAAACACCAGCAGACATTGAGCAAGCTGTCTTTTTCAGTGTACAAGGAACATTCAGCTACTCTTGTAAGGCAGGTTTTAACTTTGTTCTATACCAATTCCTAACGGAGAGGTACACCAGGCTTTTCTTTCAGAGGGGTGCAATGCCACGAATGCTGCGCTTTAATGCGAAAGTGTATTATGCTTGGAGTCAACCACGGCTTCACCAACATCATTCCTGTCACGGTTGTGGTGTTGGTAAAATTCACACGTGCAGATGAAAAACAAAAACTGACGAATAAAATTGTTAACTTTTATGACCTGAGAGTCCAACCCAAGACCTCCCAGTCCACGACGATAAGACACGGGCACTTTGCCCACGCAACCAACGCACCTGCATGAGCATGCAGAAACGGACCTTACATCTTTCACGTTTTTCCCTCTCAGAATGACCTGATTAGAATGGGGCGGTGTCGCCGTTTGGTAGAGATGAAGGGAAGTACTGTATCATGACACTAACGAGTGCTGAGAGGACGCACTCCTATAGTGTCAGCGTCAGGGCGCCTCATTGCAAGTGTACCGTTCAACGCTGGCATCGAAGCCCCCTACTTAGTGCCACGGAGGCTGGACCCTTGATTTCCACTCCATTTCGTTTCATTACAGTTTGAGTGAGCTCTTTGTGGCAGTTAGACATGACAGAGGGCAGCGGGACGCCTTCGCGCGTTCAGGGATCAAGCTACGAGCTCTGTCTCTCGGATTCCTGAAACTTTCCCTTTTCGGGAGATGGCGCCCCTCTGCGTGACCACGCCGCCAGCGTCCGGCTTGGCGCGGATAGTGTTTGGCCGAGACGAGACTTGCTACGTGGTTCAATTCAAAACGGGTCCCTTCCACCTCAGTAAGCTTCCCGACTGGCGCCGCGGCTCAGTAAGCTTCCCGGCTGGCGACACATTACGATTGTGCCTCTTATCCATGCCAGCAGCCATATCATACTTTCATCTACTCTTGAATACAGGGAGCCAGCATTTTCGAATACTCTGAGTGCAGGTAATTAAACTAAGCGATGTAGACTTAGTCATATAGTGGTTCGCGCATTGCAAGATTATTCTATGGTGTAGTGTCGAGATGCAGGACTCGCGGTTGGCCGCCGTGTGCCGAAGGACTCACAGATTGCCCGCTTGTCTGGTGTTAAGCTCGTCCTCGCATCCCTTCCTGTTCGTCCGCCTCCTGTTCCGGTTCTAAGCGTTGGCGAACATTCGTAACCCTTCTGACAAGATGCGCCGGCCATAGTAATATTAGGCATAACTAGCAAGGATATGCCCCTCTAGCGAAGACAACCTGCATCTGCTGTCAATGAACTGAAATGCCATTACCATTGAAAACTGGGCAGGTACGACAGGAATTTGGGGGATTTGAATAGCCAGAAAAACGCAGTTAGGTTGTAATGAGAATGAAGTTTCGTTTTCACAGTAATTATTGGTATTCATTCAACTGCTCCTTGCAGAGTCGGCTGGCTCTTCGAAAATGGTGTGCTGAAAGCCTGGATAGAAAGGCAGCTTGGTGACTGGCAGTCGTGCTTGTTTGGACACAGCGAAGAGAAGTACAACGCACTTTCTCTCACCGACACACAATCTGTCTTCTTTGTGTTCCTAACCTCCGCGTCTTCTTCGATCGTCGTCTTCATCGGAGAGCTTCTGACTGGAGGTAAGCAATGCCACGTTACTTCACGGCGATCCTGCTCTGTCTAAACTCTATTTCTGGAAAATCTTACTCGTTTGTCAACACAAACGAGATTTTAAAATACAGCTAGCAACACGTTATCCCAAAATACTGGTCAGTTGCAGCGCTGCGTGCTCTCAGTGTAGAAGGCATGACCGTGTCTTGAACGATGCGGTCGTTATACAACAAACCTCTCTGTTGCTTACATGA
Source organism: Rhipicephalus sanguineus (assembly GCF_013339695.2). Lineage (NCBI taxonomy): Eukaryota > Metazoa > Arthropoda > Arachnida > Ixodida > Ixodidae > Rhipicephalus > Rhipicephalus sanguineus. Next base: position 27,133 of record NW_023616320.1, read on the forward strand.
TCGCTTTGCATGATTGCAAGATAGTAGAGGGCATTAATATCTTACAGATGGCAAAGGAGTTCGGGTGAGCTGATGAAGTCAACTCAAGGCATCATTATGCCAGAGAACTTGATGTGGCACTTAGTATTTCAGTCGAAAAGAGACTTTTTAGGCTCACATGGTCAAATAACGGAGTGAATTGTTGTTGAGCCCTTGCAACAATTTTCTAGATAGTTTAGAAAAGCTTGTAGACATCTGTCGATAAAATCAATTGACGTTCTATAGCTGTGTTCTTTAGACTGGCCTATAGACAGTCTATGAATTTGTGACCGCACTTGTCTTTATAGGCTAGACTACAAAATGTTTAAGTCCATAGATTGGCTATAGAAGGTCTGTAGATATATAAAAATCAAACTTTTAGAGCAATGTCTGTACAATATATATAGACAAAAATGTTTAGGTTTATAGCGGTTGTTTCTAAAACTGCGCCCCAAATCCTCAAAAATCAGGAAAATGTGATAATTCCCCGCTGTTTTTAGAATTGCTTTTTCTGTAGCGGCAGGCATCATAAGATGGTCAGACATCATTTGGGACTGTAATTCACAAAGTTACATTACTGAACTTGTTAGTTAGTTCAGTTAGGCGGTTATGTCAACTGGAAGAATTGATTTTCTTCATGCGAAGAACCCATTGCAGCTTTGATATGTAGAAAAAGCGGCCTCTAGTAATTATTGCGGCGCAATGAACCTCAACCAAAATAAACGGCTTTCGCCGTTAAACTTGGTTGAATGTCGAAAGGCAAATGTCTACAGAGTATCCATGAACAAGACCTATCACCCATATAGATTGTCTACGGTCTTATGGCTTCATACTTTTTGTAGATTGTGGTCTCCAGTTTGCCTAGAGACATCTTCTGTTGACTGTTCTATAGCTAATGTAGTGACTTTATCCCAATAAACATCGGGAAAAAGTGAAGCAAAGTACGCAGAAAAGAACGACAAGCACAGGCGCTGACTTACAACTGAGATTTAATAAGAAGAGAGAGAGAGAGAGAAAAAACTTTATTTTTAAAATCAGTCAATTACGTCAGGCATTGCCCGTCGCCCCTAGCCGTCGGCCGGAATCCCTTGAGACACGGCAGCAGCAAGGGCTTGACTGATGAGGTCCCGCTGGACGTTGGGGTCTGGGTTGCGGAGCAGGGCCTCCCAGGATTCTAGTGTGTGGGAACCATCGTTCTGACTCGGACATGTCCACACCATGTGGACCAAATTCGCTGCCTCATCACAAAATTTGCACTGGGACCGGAAAACTGCTGGGTGCCACTTGCTGTAAAGTACGGGGTTTGGAAAAACCCCCGTCTGCAACTTTCGCCACATAACCTCGTCTTTCTTATTGAGCGATCTATCCGCACCTGGGTATACTTGCCGATTCAGCCTGTACTGTGTTACGATTTCATGATATGCGAGCATATCCTCACTTCTTTTTCGAAGTTCGGTAACTGGTGAGGTTCCGGGGGTCGACCGGTAAGTGAGACCTCGGGCGACCGAATGAGCCTCCTCGTTCCCTCTAAGTCCCTGGTGAGCTGGTGCCCAGACGAGCAGAATAATCTCTCTGGGTCTTCCTAACGTGTTTAATATACGGACGGCAGTCTCCGTCACCCTTCCCGATTCATAATTCCTCACGGCGTTCTTGGAGTCGCTGATGACCACCCTGACCCCCTTTTGGCTGATGGCCAAGGCTATGGCCACTTCCTCGGCCTCTACAGTCTCAACATCACTGACTGTGCAGCACGCCATCAGGGCGCCGTTATCCCTGACTGCCACTGCCGTGTGTGCCGCTTTGTTCTCATACTCCGCTGCGTCTGTATACAGGACGTCCTGTCGACCGGTGTACTTGGCTTGTAATGCCTCTGCCCTGGCTTTACGTCTGCCTTCGTGAAAGGCAGGGTTCATGTTTCTGGGTAGCGGAGGTATCTTTATTCTCTCCCTGATCTGTCCCGGTATGTCTTTTGAGCGCACTTGCTCACGCTTAGGCTCGTAACCCAATCTCTCTAATATTGCTCTCCCCGTTTTAGATCCGAGTAGCCTTTGATGCTGTGCGGTAACGGTAGCCTCAATCAGCTCATCGAGTGTGTTCGATACGCCTAATTTCATGAGTCTGTCAGTGGACGTGTTCGGGGGAAGTCCGAGCGCGACTTTCACACTTTTTCTGATAATGGTATCGAGCTTGTTCCGCTCCGCTTGGTTTAATTTGAGGTAAGGTGCCACGTACACTATCCTACTTATTATGAAGGTTTGCACGAGCCTAAGAAGGTTCGCCTCTTTCATCCCAGCGTGCCTGTTCGCTATTCGTCTGATGAGACGACATGTCTGATTTGAACTGGCTTCTAACCTGGCAAGCATTTCATGATTCTTCCGGTTAGCCTGAATCCTCAGCCCGAGAACGCGGATACTGTCGACCGCGGGGATCTCTGCGCCATTAATATACAAGTGGATGCCCACTTCAGGCTGCATGTGGAGCCGCCGTTGTCCGGGGGGCATGAGGAACAGTGCTTCCGACTTTTCGGCTGAACATTTAAGTCCTTTGGGTTTCAGGTACTCTACGATTTTATCAATGGCGTTTTGCAGGGAACTTTCAATTTGCCCGTCACTGCCCTTGTTAATCCATAATGTTAAGTCGTCCGCATAAATGGTGTGATTTAGATTCTCAATATCTCTTAACTGTTCAGGCAGTTTCAACATCACAATGTTGAAAAGGGTTGGTGATAACACCGAGCCCTGCGGCGTCCCCCTGTTACCTAATTTAATGTCCTCGATGGCTTCTTCCCCTATCTTTAAGGTGGCTTTCCTGTTCGAAAGGAAGTCCTTGATGTAGTGGTAAACTCTCTTCCCGACGTTCAGTGAGGTCAGATTCTCTAAGATCGACACGTGCCTCACGTTGTCAAATGCCTTTGCCACATCTAACCCCACGATCACTTTTGTGTCTCGCGTTGGCTTCTCTATAATTTGGTCCTTGAGCTGTAGCATGACGTCACATGCCGATAGTTTTGGTCGAAAACCTATCATGGTGTCAGGATACAAACCATTTTCTTCCATGTACCTATTGAGCCGCGTCTGAACGACATGCTCCATAAGCTTATCCACGCAAGACGTTAGCGATATCGGTCTGAGGTTCTCGAAACTCAGTTTTTTTGCCCGGCTTGGGAATGAAAATGACGTTTGCGAGTTTCCACTCCTGCGGTATCGTCCCCTTTTCCCAACACTCCTGCATGTACGTTGCGAGGTTAGCGATGGACCTATCGTCTAAATTACGGAGCATTTTGTTGGTCACTCTGTCCGGCCCTGCCGCTGATTTAGTCCTGAGCCGATTAATCTCCGCTCTCACCTCAGCCAGGGAGATAGGGGCGTCTAGGGCGGAGTTTTCGCTCCCTCCGTAATCCGGGAGTGGTTCAGATCCGGCGGGGTTGATGTAACGCTTCCGAACTTCTTCTAGGAGTTCCTTCTTAGAGCCGTCAAATTGGTGCGCCATCCTTTCCAATTGCTGTTTAGACGCTGCCTTTGTGCTATCCGGATCTAAGAGGTGGCGAAGAAGTCGCCACGTTCCGGCGGTGCTCATATTCCTATCCATCTCCTGACAGACGTTCCCCCAATTTTGCTTCGTGAGCGTGATGGCGTGCTCTTCAATTTGCCTGTTTAAAGCCGCTATTTGTTTCCGGATATTCCGATCCCATCTCCTCCGTTGAAGTCGGTTCTCTAACCCTTTCTTTTTCCTCCAGAGATTTACTAATCTCCTGTCTACCACTTCGTTGTCCCCTTCGGTTTCCACCACTTCGGTGGCTGCCTTAACAGTCCGCAGTACCCCATCGCACCACTCGGCAATGTCACAGATAGGAGTCGGGTCGTCCCTAAGGTCCCTGAAAGAGTCCCAATTTACGGCCTCTACCCTCCGTTTCCGAGGTGTTGCCGGGCCTCCCTCTACCACCACTTCTATGATCTTGTGGTCGCTGCCTAGGTCCTCGTTCGTGTTGCACCATGTGGCACTAGTGCCGCTACCCGTCAAAGTGAGGTCGGGAGATGTGTCAACCGCGACACTATTTCCCTTCCTCGTGGGCTGCATCGGGTCGGTTATTAGATCCAGATTATGAGTCTGTATGTCGTCCCACAATTTTCTCCCCTTAATTGAAGCCTGCTTATATCCCCATGCCGTGTGGTGAGCGTTAAAGTCCCCGACGATCAGCAACGGGTTGTTCCTAGTCTTACGTCGCGTTGTCGCAAAGAGATCCCCAAAGTCGCATCGCCTTTGTCTGGGAGAGCTGTATATATTTAATATGAACAAGCTACCGTCTTTCTTTTTTCGTGGTATCAGTTCTATGAGAACGTGATCGACGTGTGCATTCCCGATGTCATGCTGCACCGCCGTAACATTTCGCCTGACCAGGGTGGCCACCTGCGTGCTTGCGCCTTCGCTTACGTAGGATTTATAGCCCGGCAATGTCGCCTTTTTCCCGCATTCCTGTAATGCTATTACCTCCGGTCGATCCCCTTTCCTCAGGAATTCCTGCAGGACCGCTCGCTTGCGCGTGAAGCCTCTGCAGTTCCATTGCCAAACGGTAGTTTTACTGGATCTGTGAGCCATGATTGTCATTAAGGTTATTCATCGGCCTGCCTAATACTTGTTGGGTGAGCTGTTCATACGCACGGTCCCTTTTCGCGAATTCCGTTTTAAGTTCTTCAGTGAGTTTATTATCGCGCTGATGTAGCCGCTCCGTGAGATTGTTATCTCGCTGATGCAACTGCTGTGTGAGATTTTGGAACATACCCAACATCCGTTTCTCGAAGGCCTTACGCCATTCATCGTCCTGGGTAGATTTGGCCTCAAAGTTAGCCTCCAGTTTTGCTATTTTCATGTCTATCACTGCTTCTATGTTCTTATCTATCACGGGCTTTTCCACCTCTTTCGCCCTCTTCTTAGCTGGGGGCGGCGCAGCGCTCTGCTCCTCCAACACTTCTACATTTGGCTTCTGTGGCACTTGCGGTTGGGAAACCAGTGCTGTGTTAGACGACTTAATCGCTATTTTAAGCTCCTCTATTTGCTTAGTCATCACCGCTAGCTGCTCTTTAAGCACGCGATTTTCTTCCTTAATCACAAACATTTCTTCATCCCGTTTATCCTGGGAGGCCCTCTCTCCCCAACCCACCTTACGAATCGGCGACGTGGGTCTCCCACTGTTGAGGACAGCACCGCCGGATGTCCCCTCAGTCACTGGACCGGTCAACGGTGGCTGCTCTCCGTCCTGCCTTTGCGGTAGTCGTGGGAAGGAACCTGCCCTCCCTCTCGACCCGCTCCGGTGTTTCGACCGGCTCCTGGACCTTCCTTGATTCTCTTCCAGTCTGCGCGTTTGCTCTTGGGCCTCCTTCGTCTTCCGCTCTTCCTCTTCCATGCGCCGCCAGGCCTCCCACTGCCTCTTCTTTATCGTGTAAGGGGTCCTGAAAGCTTCTTTGCATTTCCGGTCCGCTGTCAGATGACCTTTGCCACACAGCTTGCACTTGGGCTCACATGCGTGGTCCTCAGGCGGAGCTGTCATTCCGCATCCCCGGCAGTGAACTTGGTCGCTGATACACACGTCCGATCTGTGTCCTAGCTCACCACATCGGTAGCACACCTCGTATCGTTTCTTGTAGAGCACGCACTTCAGAGGTACGCCGTAACAGTACATCCACCTGGGAACTGTCTCGTTCTTGAAGATGATGACTGCCGAACTGGAGTTGCCCAGCTTCCTAACGCCAAGTATCGGCGGGTTCCTCGGGTTACCGAATGCCTCTGTCAGTTCCTCTATTGTCAATCTCGGGTCGATGCCGCGTACCACACCGCGCCCGCTATCCTCGTGCGGCGCGAGGTACGCCGTGACGTCGTAGTTCTTGCCTTCAATCTCGATAGACTTAATCCTGGTCACCTTCCAGACAGTGTCCATGTCTGGAGTGCTGAAAATCAGGGTGCCTTGCTTGTCATTAACAATCAGCACTTCCTTTTCTTGTCCCTTAACCCAAGGAATTTGCGCTGCCATGCGTACCGCCGCACTCAGCCTGGTGTTCGGAACTTTGGCGAGCGCCAGCCCGCTCTTCGGACGAATGATTATTTGTAGTCGTTTGCCGGCAACCGCGGGAGGTACGACGCAACTGAGCGTTCCGCGATCTTGTGCCCCAGCTTTTTGTATGCGGCGTTCGCCGCCGCCGTCTTCATCTTGTCTTCGCCGGGCTCGGCTCCGCACTCTGTCCGGGCGTTGCCGTTCTGGCGTCCTTGTCTGTCATCTCTAGCGGAGTCCTGTAGCTCTTTGACATGTCTTCCCACTTTCGTGATCCATTCCGCGGCTCTAAATTCTTCGGGGGTAATTTCAGTACCCTCCACGGTCACCTCCATTGCCGTCGGGTCTCCACAACGGGGCTCCGAAGGAACGCCGGGGGCGTCGGCCACCGCCGAGCCGCCGCGTTTGTGCACCGCTAGCGTTAGGCTGTGCTAGGCGGAGACGCAGTCGACATCAAAACGGCCATAAAATGTCCAAAAACCTACTCACAGTCCTGAAACCATGGTCTAGATGATCCCGAAAGCTGCAGACAGGCAATCACACGAGTTATTTTTCTGTAACTGCACAATTTCCACCAGACAAAACAACTTTCCACAGAGCTGATGTGAGCCACATCCGAACTCTCTGGCCCCCTGGTGGATCTCCCTTAATAAGAAGAAGATAGAAAAATATACAAACAAACTTACCGCAGAGCATGTGCGACAAATAAATGGCGACCAATTTTTGCACACAATGCAATGATGTTACATCACTGTTAAAACAATTTTATTAGACAGAAGGTGTATGGTTCATGAAAGAAAATATGGAGTGGCAGGTCCAATATTTACCCCATGTTTTCTCATACATCTACAGCAACAGGTAGAGCATGCACTGGCTTAAAAAGTTGGATTGAATTGAAACTCGCGTACACCAGCTACAATTTACACATACGTGGCGTTCTACTTCAAATGAATTCAGTTTACTGTTGTTTATTGTGAACTTACTCTTACTAACAGCACATAACGTGTTTCACACAAATCAATTGCCTTTCAGTGAGCCTCCTGTACATGCCTAATGAACGAGGGAGTGGGAATTTTTTCGAGAGCATCACCGAAGAACCCGCGTAGGGGCGACCATGTTTCACCGCCGTTGCTGCTCCACAAATTCCCTTCTCAGAATGAGAGGAAGGAATTTGTGGAATGTCGTTGTGAGGAACAGCATACACAGGCTCGCCAACCTGACTTCGAAGCAGTAGAGCCCGCTCAAGTTCTGACAAGTCAGACGTCAGGCACCACATTTGTTACTTTGGCAACAACGTCAACAGTACGTTACAAAGGACAAGCAACGATGCTGTGCAAGCTTCCCCTACGTAGGAGCTTACAGTTCATGTCATTTCTGTGAAACGTCCCACGCCGAGTGAAATGTGGTCATGTGACCCCGCGAAAATCGACTTAAGGGTAGGCATTTTTTCCTTGTATTTGGAATTTTCTAGATCGAATGACTTCAGACTGCGTGCCGCTATCCCGACCGTTCTTGCTGCACTAACCTGTCCATACCTCAGTATACACAATAGAGGAGTAAAAAATGGGGCGTTGAAGAATGTTGGAGGACCCCTTTAAGAACTATTCTCTGCGCTTGCATCTGTACACGAGCGGTGTGTTTTACTACTGTTAGGTGTGATCCTTACGACAAGCTGGATGTGTCCGTGTGCGTGAAAAACAAAAGGCACGTGGAAAACCTTCGCCTTTTCACAGGAAGTGTTAGCGCTATTAGTAATATGTCTCCGTATTTAACAACGAGACAGTGTGACAATCAATGTTTCGCCCTTACGGCGTTTAAGCGGCAACTTCTATCTATTGATCTTCCTTGTTAACTTAAATTGATTTCTTGTAAGTCGGACATGTGCGCAAGGGCGCATGCACATTACCAATTAAAAAACGCCCCCTGAAACAGCATTTAAAATTACATTGCGCGTCATACAATAAAAACAGTGAAAAATGCATATTTGTTGATGAAAATCTTAACGCATTACGCTTTGAAAACCTCGTGAAAATCAGGGCAGGGAAAAGATACTTTGAAATTGTGTCGCGATACAATACAAGATACTCGGTAAAGAAGTATTTGAGATGCAGATACAAGTTAGTTTTGGAATTATTGTATCCGATCCAATACTTTCCCATTTTATCTTAAGATACTTCGACACACTGTCAAATTTGCTATTATAGATTCATATAAGGAACAAGCAAAGACCTATATACAAAAGTGCTTTCTTGAAAATGCATTAACTGTGACAAACTGTTTAATTTTATTAAAGTATATGTTTCTATCCTGAAAGTTCTGTCTTTCTTGCCTAAAGCATACTACTTTCATTCCGAAAGAACTTACTGGGAATTGTTTGGCTTCTTAACATGATAGCTCTTTGTATGCTCTGCTGCTACTGGTTTTCGCTTGACACTTTTATTTTATGGGTGTCGGTGCTCTATTTGGGGACCAGCTAGCGAGTTGCCAGTTGCTTGAAAGAACGTCATGAAGAATTCTCCACACAATGGCGCAAATGTCTCTGTGCAGTCTCACCTAGCTCGTGAGCGTATTACCGTTTCACCCTACAGGTGTAGGGTGAAACGGTATCACCGTGCAGGTGTAGAGCAGCAAGAACGCTGGTAGCGATATTTTTAGGATGCATCGTGTGAAGACGGTAACTACAGAGTCGGCGCTCACAATTCATTGAGGACTTGAAACTGCAGTGATTATTCATATTCTGCTTATCTGCAGGCGTAAAGCGTTCGCTAGCAACATATTCAGCAACGCGCAATATTTTGCCACCTTTTTCCGAGAGGATTTGTGCTGCCCAGAGACGTCTCAGACCTGACAGAAAACTAGTGACAGAAAACGTCACTGTATATCGGTCTTAGTCATTCTATAGATTAGGTAATAATAATAAAGCAAACAAATAATCAGATAATATTTACAGAGAGCCTGGGATTAGACAAATAGAAGGGACGAAAACCTATTGAATTTCGCTTATAGACCTTCTATAGACTGTGCTTAGACAAATAAAATTGGGCCTGTTATGGCCTTGTGTTTAGAGATAATGTAATGTTTCGGATTAGGCAAAAAAATTATACCAAATTGTATTTTGCCTATAGATTGTATATAGGCTGAATATAGAAAAAAGAGACATACGCTCTTTTTTTACTTTTGTTGCTACAGAATCTATAAATTCCACTAGGCAAAACGTAACATGCAATTTTTCACTTTTATCTATACATTGTCAGTACATTTTGTTTAGACATAATGTTAAATCTGCATAAAAACAAACTCATCTACGAGAAGTCGACAGATACTCTACAGACTGTCTAAATCCGTTTTTGTAAGGGAGCGGTGCGTGTGAAAGCAGACGTAACGTGATGAGATGCAGAAAATGGGCACATTTTGCATTTTCATCGGATTACACAGGGTGCAAATGCAGTTTTAGTGCTGCCCTCAGCATCCTCTACAGTTTGGCATCCGTAAACGCATCCGCTAAAAGCTCAGTGATGCGGATTGCTGTTTATGATTTTCACAGAGAAGCGAACGCGAAAATGATTGTTGAGAACGCACGAGTACTGGCAAACAGAACCTAACAGCTTTAGAAATCATCTTGGTAGTCTAGTCAGATGACTTACAGATCACTGCTGAAGCAATATATCTCGGTGCATTGTCCTATACGCTGACTACATGCACTTGGTAACTTAGCTCGCTCTCTCTGCCTCTTTTTTTTTCCAGCCCAAACGAAGAAAAGAGGAAAACGAAATGCGGTTCGCCGAATAAAGTGGGCATGCCGCAACCACCCAGATATTCAACGTACCAGGACCGTCAGAGCTATAAAAATCTGGACTGCCGCCAACACAGCCGAAACATGGGCGCCTGCGATTACTTCCCGAAAAGAAGGTTGTCGAGAAATGAGGGTGGAAGTAATTGCTTGATATTACTAAACCAACATTCATATAGCCGATTTGTAGCAGAGACAGCGAAATGTGTGTAGCTTTGAGTCATTGTAAATAGACTTACGTGTCCTTACTAACTCACGAAAGCGTGATTCCTGGCCATTCGCACAGATCCCCTTCATAATCAACAACTAAGGTTCACCTCATCTAAATGACGCGCCAGTTGTTTCCAGATTACATGCATACCACTATGAACTGACGCAGTAATGAGAACACGTTTGATTTTTTTCCGTAGCTTATAAAATGAATACAAGCTAAAGTGACGAAAGCCTTATCACTGCTCGCACGCGATGCGTAAGTGAAGAACGAGGCACTATTATAGGCCACGTGCTCGCTAAGGTATCACCTCCTACTGATGATATGTCATTCACATGTGCAGGACAGATCATTACCTCGTCTTTTTTTCTATTAGAGGCACGTCAGTGATATCCATGCTTTGCAGATGTCTGGTAGAACTACCGAAATGCATGCCTTGTAAACAAAATCTGGCCTAGCAAAGATGAGCCGCTGTTATTCATTGAAAATTAGCCTTGATGTTTTTAAAAATCTTTGGCACCTTTAGCTGTTCTATTGCATTCCAAAAAGTTGTTTGAAAACAGAGTGCATTCCAGCAAAATTTCGCAACTACTCAAAGATACACTGCAATATTTCAAGCAATATGATCGAGGCAAGGAATAACACACCAAAACATTGATCGTTAAAATTGGTATTGTTGATTTGTAGGACTAGTTTAGAACTTTTAGAACTTCTTACCACCTTACTTCGAAGGGGTACTGACACGAAAACTTTGAACTGTGCTTTTTTGCGTCAAAGGGAAGACCAAGCCTTCAGCGGCTTGGAAAACGTACTGGTAAGTGTTTGTGCGCGCTAATATATTAATTGGAATATGTTTTAAAAACAAGTTTTCGATCGTGCTGCACCCTGACGTCACGACACGGTATGAGCTTCTCGTCACGGCTGCCGCAAGATATCGTGACGTTTCCACGGCCGTTCTATTCCGTGGCTCCGTTGTTAACAGACCAGCGGCCATTTCGAATGTTTACATACCAAACATCATCGCAAAAAGACATACTGTGGCGCAAAGTCACGAGACTTGACACTGTATGCTGACGTCACCATAGCGTAACGTTAATAGGCGCGTCATGCGCAAATCGACTATAATGTAAACATAAAATATCTCATCTGCATTTACTGAGCTCTACAGCTGCTCAGACCGGTCTCTGTATTTAGGAGATTTGTTTAGCAGGGCATGGGCTTCGAAAACTGGCGTCAGTACCCCTTTAAAGCAGTTTGCGCAATACGATGTCAGAAAAAAGGTGCTTTTTGACTCTTTTTTTATGCATGTAAGAGTCAAGTGTGCAGCCCTCTCTTTACAGAGTCACGTCTAATCTCTTTTGGAAAGTCGTGCGTCCCACAACTCTCCTAAAAAAGACTCAGTGTCACTCCCTAAAGACAGTGCTACACCCCAGGTAGCACTAAACGGATAACTGACGTTTTATAAACGTTTATCCGAGACGATAAAAACGTTTAGAAAACGTCACGAAATACAAGCTAAAGGTCTAGAAAACGTTTTATATCTCGTCTAATGTCCGGCTAGAATCCGTTTTTAAGACCATCTAGAAAACGTTTTTAAGACGATCTAAAAAGCGTTTTTAAGACGATCTAGAAAACGTTTTAAAAACGTCGCAAAAAATCCCATTTTTAAAACAGATAAAAATATTCCATTGCATCGTCTTTGAAAAGACGTTTTCTAAACGTTTTTAAGACGTCATGCAAGATCTCTTTTCTTTTAGCTGTTTTGTTTTTGCGCATGCAATTATAATAGTGGCCGTTTTTAGGAAGCCCTCTCTGTTATAGTAATTACAGTTACTTTATCCTGTAATTACTATTACAGAGTGCGAGCTCAGTAGGTTCACAGACAAGTTGTCATGTCAATTTATTATGTAAAACAGCAACGATTCCTGTACAGCATAGAAACGTAAAAACCACGAAATGAGATATAGCATGCCACTATATAACATTATTCAGAAGCGGCAAAAGAACGCAAAATATCGCGCTAATTAAAATGCAGCTATATAGCATCCAACCTTCAAGAACACTTTTTGTTGCGCGATTGATCATTCGCAAAATTCTTGTCAAACAACTAACAGTGCAATATGACAAAATTTAGGATCTGGCACAGCCATTCTGCACTATGTAAGCGTCGTCCCATTAGCTTTACTCAATCAAACGCAAAGATGAAGTGAACATAAATTGCCGAAAAGGCAATGTCGCTGAAGCCAGCTACTCGACAAGGGGACTAGTTTCCGTCAGGCAGGGGCGTAGCCAGAAATTGTTTTCGAGGGGGGGGGTTCAACCATACTTTATGTATGTTCGTGCGTGCGTTTGTATGTGTGCGTGTATATAAACGCGAGCAAAACTGAAAATTTCAAAGAGGGCTTGAACCCCCCCCCCCCCCCCGTTGGCTACGCCCCTGCCGTCAGGGCCCTGACGAAGACAAGCATTTATGATGACACGTTTCCTCAACGCTTCATCTTCCGCTGAACTTTTTTCTTGTTGGAAGAAGAGGGGGAGAAGGAACAGAGGATAGGCAAGAAGGTTAACTACCGTCCAGTTTGCTACCCTACTCATGGGAGGAGAATGAGGGAGTAAAACTACAGAGAAAGAGACACATTTCACAACACACACACACAGCGGAGTGTATCACAGGTGGTCACTCAATTTTGTTGCCTTGAAGTATTGCAGGAGGGCTCGTGTGCTTTTCTGGGCTGATGTGCTATGAAGACAGACTCCCAGGATCTTTCCTTCGGAAAAAGGCCGACCGTCAAGTCTCCTGAAGGCAC
>NW_023616321.1:0-29264 GCF_013339695.2 Rhipicephalus sanguineus
GGAGCTAGAGAGAGATAAATTCCGCCATCTTTTTCATGAACTAATCTCATCGGCGGCGGTTGTGGTGGGTTGGGAAAACTGCGCTCGCGTGGCGCGCCTCGCTGTTTAAGAGATTGCGCCACACACCTGATGAATAGGCTCGGATTAGCATGCGCATATTTTTCCGGATGGAGTCTGTCGTGGTTCTATAATTCCTTTTTCGTTTCTGTATAATGTTATGGAAACGTCTCTTTGAAAGAATGGGTTTGCCAGTTGGACGCCTCCGTTACTGAGTGCTCCTGCGTAGGATGTATATAGAAGTCATGATGAAAGTAGAATGCAGGTGCTGGAACGGACCGTTCAATCATATATATTATATATATATAAAACACACGCGCTCTTATACCACAGTAATGATTTTAGTGACAAATAATGTCGGTTTATGGCCGTTACCTTCAAATACTTGCTTGCTTTCAGCTCTCTGTGTATTTAGTACAGCACTTGTTTACCCTAGCCTTGGGTACCGATGCGGTGTTTCAATGTACTGAACACGAAATTTGTTTTTGCTCTCCAAGACCTAATATGTATTTGTAGTGCGCAGCGTCATGATGACGAAAGACCTCGCGAGAAAACTAAAAATTGCATTTATTTTGTCGATGGCATTCGAATTTTAATGCTGTTCAAATCTACTAACGCTGGAATGCTGGGTGACTTTGACCGGATTGACGATTTTAATCGGCGCAAAATAAAAAAAATAAGAACTACGAAACACAATTAGAAAGGACGCAGGACGAGAGGGGGGATGGATTCAAATGAATACAGTATTCAGTTATGGGCAGCCCGCGTACATTGCAAGATACAGTTAGGCGGTTCGCGTCGGCGCTCGGCCTGAGCAAGTTTCGGCGCCTCAGCTGCCTCTAACGTCGCTGCGCTAACGTTGGTCTAACGTTACGTAACGCTACATCGCTCGAGAAGCCACGCACACGGCCTCACCGTATCTCAGGCTCCTCGCTTCGCGTGTAATGCGGACGGGAGCCTATACACGAAACTGCACGCGCTGGTGTACTTTTGTAAGGTCCCCGGGAACGGCCCGGTGGAAATATACGAATAGAAACGAACAGCCTGATTACGTAGGGTTCAAGCCAGTCGGCCGTTCCCCGGGCTGACCGAGACGTTTACTTTAATGGAAGCAGGCAACGCACTGCTCGCGGTGAAGAATGGCCTAATGACCTAGCTAGCCCCAGTCTCCTATCCGGCTCAGCGGAGCGCGAAGCTAGTTGGTTGCGTCATGTCGGAGATCTCCGCTATCCTTGTGTCGCTGCTCTCCTTGCGAATGCGTATTAAGGAAAAAGAATAAAACGGAATAAATGATTGCCAACCGTGCTCGCTTACTTAAGGACTGGTCTGTTCTTATCTTTTCTTGCCTCTTAACTAAGCGTGCATGCTTGAATTCTGGGAGAGTATAGATAGATGAGATAGCGGATAGGAGCGCTTGTGTCGTCCATCTTCTGTGGCGTCACGTCTCGTAGCTCTAAGGTTGCGCTACATGCCGACCAGACTCGAAAGCGCGTAAGGGCGTCTTCGGCTGGGTGCTTCGAGTCGAGCTTGTATATGGTATCGCTTTCAAATAATGCCTAGCACGGCTTCAACTTTTCGACTCGATACGTCACGCAGATTTCCGTTTAACTTAAATGTTGAGGCCGTTTTTCGTTCGTTTCGTGCGTTTTCAAACGACCGCGTGTTTCGCCGAAATGTCAAGGATCGCTCTGTTCGTATTGATTTCACTCGCCAGTTCCAGCGTTGTTTATTTCGTGACCTGTGTACTCGTCACGTTTTTGGCGCGACCGGGTCTTCCCGCGTGGTCCCTAGGAAGCTACGCGCTGAAATGAATTCCGCGAGCCGATGTTTCGCTTGCTGTCATTTACTGTTTTTAAGGACAGTGAGTTAGCGGAGTCAAATAATCCACAACGTAATAAACTACGGGATTGTTCCATGGTCCTCCGGCTGGGAGCACCTTCTTTCTGGGTTGTACGGGAGTACAAAGACTGACGTCGCTGCATCGCGAGTGCATTTTTGGGAGGGTGACGCGTATTGACAGCAGCCCAGAGGGGATCATGGCGGCGCCTAAAAAAGCTGTTGTTGAAAAGGTGCGTATATGCTCACGGTCTCTGCGTTACGCGTGGCTCCTTACAGCAGATACTTCTATATCCACCGGAACAGCTTGCTCGTGGTGTCAAGCCAGAACACCGCTTTCATTCCCCGCTATTCACTGTGGGAGTATCTGAGGTGCGCATCACGCGTCGCCACCGCTGTCGGAGCCGGTGCGGCGCACAAAACACCGCGCAAATTACCAAGCGCGGTAGCCTAATCGTTAGCGTATGCGGCTTCGCACTGCCGCAGGGGCACTGCATGCGGTGTTCGATTTCCACTGGTGTTGGTGGCGCGCAGTATTATTGGTGATAAAAAGTCGATAGTCGGCTTTGCTGTTGTCCCTGCCGTGTGCTTGTTACGTTCCCTCTCATTGTACGGGCCTCTCATGATATCGTGAAACTCTACCAACTTGCTGCGCCTTTGTTTGTGTGTGTGTGTGTGTGTGTGTGTGTGTGTGTGTGTGTGTGTGTGTGTGTGTGTGTGTGTGTGTGTGTGTGTGTGTGTGTGTGTGTGTGTGTGTGTGTGTGTGTGTGTGTGTGTCTTGTGCTGTTGTCCTCAATGCGACAGGGTCCGTTAGATTCGTCTGTGCCAGCTTGAACGAATTGACGGCTTAGTACAAGATGTTCACAAAGAGTGCCGCTCCGTAGTTCAGTGTTGCGGAACACAACGCAATGCAAGAAACGAATCCCGAGCGGTGTACTTCTAACACAGAAAAAAAAAAAACAGGAAAGTTTGGTAAACTTGATTCCTACAGTGCATGGGATCCGTCCGATGCTGGGTTTAAAACCTGTTACATCAATGGTAAATGATATAATAAAGCAAATAAGTAAGCTCCAGGTTTCCTCGACGTAATGCTTTCTCGTCGGTACTTTAATGTGTGTAAATGGAATGGAGAGGACAGCAAAACAATTAGAGCGAGCTCAATGTTCGAAAGGGGGGACGGTATTTCACGGCATGACGCAAGGCGTCTTCTTTCGCTGCTGCTTCCATGATTTCAAGGGGGCTAAAGAAAACACGCGACACTCTGGGTCGCGTCTCTTTTTTTCCTGTCTGTATATAGCTCGCGGCATTCGACGCTTTCTTTCTTTTTTCCCCGAGAATAACTGCGCGAGCAGTCAGTCGCGGGTTTCTGCCTGAAGGAAGCATAGTATATAGGTGGCCCAGTCGCCTCCTATCGACACGCGTGGAGTCCTGGCCCTGGGGCTAGATCGGGTTTATTGAGGAAGCGTAGGGAAGTGCGAGAACAGAATGGATGCTGAACAAGAAAGGTGTCTACAAAAGGAAAGACGGTGAAAAGGGTTGGGAGGCTGTAGAGTGGGACGCGTGAAAGTGGAAATCGCTCCGAGCCATCGTCTTCGATCGCGCGCCGCGACTGTCACTGGTGTCGGTGGCGGTCGCTTCGCCCGTAGAGTTTCCTACTATATTCACTAGAGGGAAGTGTGGCGCCGCGATCGTTCAGCCACCATGAGAATGATGGGTAGTACAGACGGGTCCACTGTTAAAGGGAACACTTTCGCTCAAGACAGCATAGTGGCTTAGATTTGCATAAGGCATCTGGTGGTTTTCGGTTTTGACTCTTTTCGGCAGATTCGTGCAATGCACGAACAATGATTCCATATCTACTTGCCGTTAAGGGGCCAGCAACACGAAAAGTGCACATTCGAGTGTTCACTTTAAGAGTGGGCCGTACTGCACATTGATTTGCCTAGTCTTGGCGCTGGCGGATTCGAACACTCTTGTGGCTTTTATTGTTGTTTTGGATTTAGCTTCGGATCTTTGAAAGAACCCCGTGAATTGATTTGAATTGGTCAGCCTGGAAGGGTCCAGGTGGTGGAGTGAGACTGTTGAACTCTTTCTTAGTTCAAATGAAATTTAATTCAAAGTGAACTTAAGGTGAATCGGCATATATTAATGTGAATGAAGAATGGATGAACGTTAATTACCGTGAATTAAGAGTTGCTTCAAGTAAATTGACTGTGCCTCGCAGACCACACGCTTTCGCCTGTGACCACCCTAGCGTTAATTGAAGGCAGTCGGGGACTTTTTCTTTTAATTAATGACCTGAGTTACTTTTAAGCGCCATCGTGTCGCTGTCAGCTCATTTTGACACTGTTATTAAATCAACGCCAGGTAGTGAATCAAAGAGTAAATGCCCATTAAAGAATGAAAGTGGGTTATTCGGAAAGAGTTCTCTGTCGATGTGTACGCGCGTTTTGTGGCGGTTAGCATGTCGATGGGGCTAATAGATAATAGGGAGTTTTAGCTTGTAACGTATACTTCTTTACGTTACCGTGTTACCGGATACCGGATGGAATCTGCGCATGCGCGAACTTTTACGGAACGTAAAGGTTTACGGAACGTAAACTACTCGCCGGATAGGCTTTACGTTTACGGCCCTATCTCGCAAATCCCCCTTCGTTCGTGGCTACTCGCGATATCCGCTTCGCGGAGACTCCAGCCGCCGAGTCAAAATAAGACGAAGTGCGAGCGCCACTTACAATCACCTTATTCAGCCGGATTACCGAGGCTAGAGCGACGTAGAATATCAAATCCGCAAACGTGAGAGGCCTAAAGACTCCGACAGGCTGGATAGGTGGCGCCATCTAGCGGAGCCAAGGTGTACCAGGCGAGCACAAAATTGTTATTGCAGAAACATCGGGCATTCTACTCCCAATGTAAATGCCTTGCAGCGGTATTTTTACGAATGAGTTGCCCTTTTAATCGTTTTTTCTCCTCAAGAACACTAAGCGAAAACAAACGTGTCCATGATTGTGGTTGCGAGAAGCGTCACAAGATGTCGACACCGTCGCCCGGTAACCTGGTATTGCTACACCCCTTCGCTTATACCGGGACACTGCACACCCTAAAAACCTCTCTTATGATTTTGCCGCAGCGTAATTCAATATTATCTAAATTAAATGTAGTTTAAATGCTGTTATCATCATCATTTAGTGGTTTGCGCAAACGTAAAGGTTTACGTGCGTACGTACGTAAAGGTTTACGTTTGGGCAGCTAAAAAACTTTACTAAAAGTCGTGTTCCGGTGAAACGGTAAACGTAATCCGGTAACGGAACGTAAAGAAGTATACGTTACAAGCTAAAACTCCCTAATGAAACTTGAGAACACGGAAAGCAACAGGGGAAAAGGCGAGAAAGGACGAAGTGCCATCTCGTCTTTTTCCTTCTCCCTTTGCGTGCGCTGAAGTTTCACTATGGATCTGTACCAACGCGCCCAACTCCACACCCTAACGAGTGCTAATCGAGTTACTGCCGCTCCATTCATGGCGGTCGCAACCTGCTGCTCCGTTTCTTGCCTCGATAGACGCTGCCGCTGCGGTAGCTTCCCCTGGCAGACGCCAATCGACGTCCCGCGTGCCGCCGCCGGCGGCGGCAGCGACCCGACGCGTTTCGCGGTCGCCGGTCGCGAACAAAAGGGGCGACTGGTTATGTAACGGCCGAATTGCGGCCGTCAGGGGGTTCCCCCTCCTCTTGGGCTCTCGACGCTGCAGAAAAGAATAATGGATGCCGCTCGGAAAAAGAGGAAGCAAAAAAAAAAAAAAGGGAAAAAAAAAGAAAAAGATTATTCTGCCATTTTACTGTGTGAAAGTGGATGACCAGCTGTGCAGCACGTGCACGGGTTTGTTTTTCATTTATTCATTTATTTATTTATAAGAATATTCGTTTATTTCCTCAAGTTTTTTTGTTTGATTATTGCTTTATTTACTTATTCACTTGTGAACTTATTTATTTTATCAACCTTTTCTTCGTTTTTTTAGTGGACCAGTGGCGAGTAGGGTTTGCCAAACTTATTTTTACCTGCGAGGGCTTCCTCTTGAATAGGAATGTTCAATAGGGAATGTTAAAATAGAGAATGTTCGATGGGGAATGTTCATTGGGTGAACTGTTCGTCGAGTCACGAATAACCTATTTACATGTTATATACACCTTGGCATAAAAAGGGTGGAGTGGGGAGGGTGGGTTTTACTTTATTATTATTAATTAAGGTATCACGAATGTTGGCAACGAATGGGTCGCCGGCTTCTCGACACTGTTTATAGACGGCTGTACGAATAGCAATACGATGTTGGGGTCGAACCCTTACTGGCGGTCTTTGGGCGCGTGCTTCGTAGATGGTGCATGGCGAGAGAAATGTGAGGGAACCGAATAACAGAGATGTTTTAAGACTAAGATCCTGCGACGGCAGTCCAGAAAAATTGAAACTTGGGTCAGCTACGCGCTATAGTGGTGCGAAGACAGAGGAAACAGGGGGGGGGGGGGGGGCTGCAGGAGGCCTTCCACTCCTCCTTTCCCTCCTCCCCACCCTCAGTTTCTTTTCCTAACCCTTGCCATGCTATACATGGCTCTGCTGTGCTTTACTCTCTCCCCTCCTCCTCACTCTTCATCTCTTCTCCTCAGCCTCGCTTCCCTTTCCGCGCCCTCGCTATATACTATACGTGGCTGAAGTCTAGGGTTATACGAAAACTCGTCTGGCGAGGAAAAATCATGGTCGAAGAAAACGTACACTCGCCAACTAAAATAAAACAACAACAGAATTGACGTTTCGGCGCCCAGTACGGGTGCCTTGTTCACAATGAACGAATGCATGCTGGTCTTTATTATATATGCGTCGAAAGGCGCAGCGCGCTTGCGTATACCTCGGGGAGTGGACCCCTTGTCCGATTTATCCTGTTAGCAGTTGATTTTATGCAAAAAGTTGTTTTATTTTAGTTGGCGAGTGTACGTTTTCTTCGACCAATATATACATGGCTGTGCTAAGCCCTACCCTCTCCCCTCCTCCTTTCCTTCCTCATCACCTCCACATATCTCCTCAGCCTTGGCATTAGCTAGGCTGGACTGTCCCACCCTTAACGTTGCTCCTCCTCTCTCAACCAGTCAATGCGGGACGATAATGTAGTTTTGCCTAACTTAAACAGCTCCGGTTTCAATTTACAGAAGTGCTTTATAAAGGACGTGCCTAAATTGACTATCGTAGGTCTCGGCCAGACGAGTACCAAATTGTAGCGAGCCTTCCGTGCGCTCGGGAAGCTATACCATATATGTGAAGTAGAACTTCGGAGCGGCAACTCGCTCTTTCACGGAACGATATTAAAACGACTGGAAATTATGAAAATGATAAATTCGCGACACGAGGCGGCTCGCTAATACGATTTCGTGCGCTCCTAAGTGCATCGCCAGCAATAACCTACTCCAATTCTGCTGCTGCAGCAGGAAGTGATTAAATATTGATGATCAAAATTTGTCTCTCAGAACGGTGTGCGTCGATTTTTTTTTTTTTTCACCATTTTCCTTTTGCTATTCGCGCTAAGCTGACTTTCACTCTCCTCTAATCGGCGCAGCTCATTTCTACGCTGCTATTCAAATCCGTTCGTTCGCGCACGTTGCGGTGAAAGTTGGCAACATTGTCGCCGCAGAATTGTCGGTGTATAACGCGCAGTTCGTTAACTCCGCCGAACTGATCCACTGCGGGTGTCTCTGTAGCGGTACCGTTTCGCGCGTTGCAATTTATTTTAACGCTTCGTCGAATGCTGCGAGTCTCGTAAATGGTGCGTAAAATTTCTGAGATCGACCGCTTCTGTCTTGCTTCCTCCCCGCGTACGCGTGGCACTATTTCGCGAACCATATTTTTTGCGTCCTATTCCGTTCCGTGGACTTAATTGGTCGTTGGTATTTCTTTTTGTATTCTTAATTTTATAATGTTAGTTTTTTTTATACTTCATACAAGTGGAAAATTATATGCTTGCGGATGTGCGTAGCATTATACCGCTTGACTGAGAAATGTTCTTGCCATTTCTTTTTCTCTTCTTTTTTTTTTACGATTTGGATTCGCGTTGTAGTCGACCTATAATGAGTATTTGCGGCGTTTATACCGGCAACACCTCTACTCCCCACCGCCATTTTTTTTTTTTGTCTCGCTCTTTCTCGCTATCTCTCGACGCTAAACGAGCGAATAATAGGAGCTATTGCCCCTCTATACTTATACTTCATTTCGCATCTCTCTATCACGTTATTATCCTATTCCCTCACTCGCAGTTCAATTTCTGCAACGTAATGGCGACCGCATATTACGCTTAGCTCGCTCGTCTTTCATGATTCTTCCTTCTTTATGATGCCTCTTATATTACGGTCTTCTGTAGGCCTACTCATGCTTCAGTTCTAAACTGTCTCATTCCCCGCTGACTCGTAGAGTAAAACGTTTTTTTTTTTTTTTCCTTGCTTGCGTTTTCGCTTTGGCACTCTCGCGGACGCGCGCTCGTGCACGTTACTTCTTTAAATTTTGTTATTATTATTTTGAGCTCGTAGCAAGTGCTTTTTTTTTTAAGAAAAAAGACCTTTCAAACCTCATTACCCTCTGTTACAGCTCTGTTAGACCTTGTCATGAATTATTTTGTTAAACTTTTTTTTTTTCACGCAAATTACTCTCAGCTTCGCTATAGTGTACGCCTAGGCAGTGCCGATTTTTTTTTCTTTTGTATTAATTTACATCGTTCGGTTAACTCCATCCTTTCCACCCGCGGCATCCGATGAAGTTTCTGTAACAGCGTTCACTCGCGACGAACGAGTCGGTAATGGGAACGCCCCTCTCCGGGATTAAAAAAAAAAGACGAATAATATAATGAAAGAACGATATTTCAGACAGAGACGGCAATTTCCTCCGGCTGGCCCTCGCGGTTTTGAGCATATTGCGCCGTCCCGGCCCCTTCGATAATAGCTGTACGGGCGGCCAAAAGCCGAACCGTCGTGCCGACGCGCTGACGACTCCGCGTAATGCGATTGCTTATTTTGTGTTGATTATTTCTTTATTATTCTCATCTTTCCCGAAGTGACGTCGTCAGCGACATCGTAACGAGTTGAGAGTGTCCGCTATAATATTTTTCCCCTTTCTCCGAAGGGTTCGATTAAATTCATCGAAAGATAACACTAATGTTAAAAAAAAAGGCGTGTAGCTATACAGAAAACTACGAGGACACGTTCTTAACGGGAGTCATGGTGTGTGTGTGCGCGCGCGCATGGCCCAAAGGATTAAACTTGTCAGGAAGTGGAGTATAGGAGTCTACGAGGGTGCATGGTATACTTTAGACAGATCGATTATAAGTGCGTAACATGTCTAACTCACTCACTCATTATTTCAAGCTCTGTATTTTCCTTTTCTGTTCTTTTTTTCGTGTATTCTCCTTGCTTCATTATCCCGCTGTTTCGTTCAGGCTCTCTCTCTCTCTCTCATTCATTCTTTCGCTCTTCCATGTCAAAACCTTTTGTTTCGGTTTTTTTTTTTATCTCTTCAGTTACCGCTGCCATTATCGCTGTAATCTTTTTTAAACGTCCGATCCTGTCTCTCCCTCATTATTTCCCTTCCTCTCCCTTTCTCATCCTTTCTCTCCTTTACTCGCGCGAACGGTCTTTTAAATTACCTGCTCATCTTTTCTTGAGGCGAGACGGTATGTTTGACGCTTCTGTAAAGAAGGTTCCGCTCCGCAGCGAATAACGCGACCGAAATGACGCGTGAGCGCGTCACACGTAATGTACGCTTCCCTCCTTTTCTTATCTTCTTACTCACTAAATGACTTTTTTCTCTGAGATGCATTCCCTTAATAGCTCATGGGCTAAATCGGCTGCTTGGATCGTTGAGCGGTGCACGCGTGCACACACTTAATGCAACGGCTGATTGCGTGTGCGAAGACCTGTTACAACAGGCCCGAAAACTGCGGCGCAAAATTTTAGGTGCAGACGCCGGATGTGTGAAATGTAGCGCGCGCTACATTTGAGCTCGTCTTCGTTTCTTCTGTCTACTAGACTGTCGTGAACGTCTCGAAGCTGCGTCGTGAACGTTTTGGAGCTGTGTCGTCGACGTCTTGATGCTGTGTCGTCAACATCTCGAAGCTAAATCATCCGGTACGCGTTGTGCTTTCAATCCGATACGCTTTCCGAACGTCGCGCGCACGAAATGTCGTCGTAATGTTCTGAATGCGTGCGTCTATAACGTGCTGCGCTGCTGATTCGATCATTTTGCAGGGTGTCGTGTTTTCGAGCGTTTGTGTTTATAGGGTTCCTTGGCTCGCTGTGTAATACGGGGGATTGTGAAAAAGGGTTGTTTAGCTTTGCCGCAGGTGCTCACCGCGTCTGCGAATCGGCACCAATTGTTTGGAACGGGCTTTCCAAGCGATTGTTTCTTTTAGAGCGGTGAAATTCACCTGGCAGATTTCTTTGACAGGCCAAGAAACCGACAATGCGCATTCCGGACCGTATCCTGTGATCATTCGCGTTCAGAGTACGCTTCACGAGATCTAAGTGTGTTCAACCTCCCTTTTAAAAGCCTTATGATTATGTTAAATAAATAAATAAATAAACGAAGGAATCAATGAATGACAGGCCATTGTGCTTGTGCGCTTAGGAAGGCATATCTTCGCGCATTTAGCTGATGCCTCCACATATTTGTATTGTGATATTTGTAAAAATTCAGTAGGACATAGTTTGCGCTTCGTATGCTGCGAACGTGGTTATCTGACCCAGTCTAGTTTCTTTCTTTATTTTTATTTCGCGCAGGAAGTTACGCACTCGGAAAATTGAGTCCCGCGCTCCGCCAGTTGCGTTGTTTAAGTGCGCACGATCATTTGTGTTGAGAATGTCTGCAGCCAAAGCGGCTTTTCACAGAAGAGCTGTTGCGGTCGAGGGTTGCCGTGTGTGGTAGGTATAAAATTGTCATCATCACGAATTGGCACACGCTGAATCACCGCCCGAACATTCTGTACAGATGGTTAAGAAGAAAAGCTGAAACGTAGTTTATCTTAATATATAAATATGCTAGAAAAAGGAGGGGAGAGAGAGAGCTGAGAAATTTTAACGAAGCCCCCCCCCCCCCCCCCCCCCCCCAAGTTTCGACACTTCTCAGTCTAATATTAACACGACGCGTTCCCGGCTTCATTTTCGAAGTTCAATTTCGCGAACATCCCCGCACTCGCTTATATACGAGGAGGGGTTGATTGTTTCACGCCTCCATTACACACACGTTGGCTCACGTTTCACATTCCCCGCATACATTTTAACTCCTCGGAGTGCGTAACAGTTAAAAGCGAGCGACAGCGTCGGCGCGCTTCGCCAACGTGCACTCGTCGGGAACAGTCAGGCGCTCTCGCGCCATATAACGAAACACTGCAGCTAAAACGGGCGTTGTGCCAGCCTTGATGGATCGCCGATAGAGCACGCTTTTGCACTCCGCTCTCCTTAACGAAGACAGTCGGGCCGAGTCTCCGAGAACACTCTTATATATCCGCTGTCTGACTGCACAGAGAGTGGGTCGCAGCGGGAAAAGCGGCGCGGCGAGCTTCAGCCGACGACGACGACGACGTCTTAATTAAATACCAACCGTCGCCGCCGACTCGCTGCTTCCGTCCTCCGTGTCCCGCGTCGCCGCTTCTATTCGTCCGTACTCGAAAAGAGGCACGCTGCCATCTCCAAGGGCTGTATACTGCCTCTGGTTCTTTCGAAGTCCCCGAGCTTTTAAATAGGCGTTCTGTATTTCTTTAGCCTGCTTGAACGACGTCGCCGTCTCTCTCTCTCTCTTTCTGTGTGTGCGTGCGTGTGTGTGTGTGTGTGTGTGTGTGTGTGTGTGTGTGTGTGTGTGTGTGTGTGTGTGTGTGTGTGTGTATCTCCCTCGCTTGTGTTTGTGCAGCAGTCCTTTGAAGCCGCGTGCCGTCGTGATCTGCATCGCTTCCTCGCATGCAATCAGTTTTGTCGTGTATAGCAACATAGCACGCACTGCTGTCGCCGTTTCCCGGAATCCAGTTTCTTCGCCAATTTCAATCAACCATCACTTCTCTTTCTTTGTTCTTTATCTCTTTAGAAATGAAACAGGTCGTAGTTGCGACGACAGCATCTCTTCATTAAAGACACTTCGTTTGGCACATTATCTCCCTCTATCTCTCTCTCTCTCTGTCTCTCTCTCTCTCTTTGGTAAGATATGTCGAATTCAGTCGCCGTAGTTGCGACGACACATCTTAAAAAATAATAATAAATAACGAGTTTTCGTTTCTCCTATTTTCGGTGAGTCCTGACTCGCGAAGTGTATGACTCTTTGAAGGGACACTTTAACTCTCTCTTGGGTCCCACGACACTCCGGCAAGAGTGTACTGATCTCCAAAGGGAGTTCACGTGTCTCCCCAAATAGAGTCATATACATGGGAAGTCAGGACTCACGAAACAGAGCCAAATTACTTTTTTTTTTTACCTTGGAGTGTGCGCTGGAAATTTTTGCGCTCTCTCTCCCTCTCTCTCTCTATCTCCCCTCACTCTCTCTCTCTCTCTCATCCCTGGAAGTCCTCGAAGCCTTCAAGCTAAATGAAGGGTTGCCCGGGTCGCCTGCGCCCCCGTTCGCGACCTCTCCACGTGTCTTATACAGTCCTCGCCGACTGCTCCAGTCGCCGTTCCGCTCCAATTCCCCCCCCCCCCCCCCCTCCACGGTCTCCAGGGTGGTATCGTCGCGATTTAGTGCTTTCATTAAGGATACTTCGCGCTCCCAGCCGCTTCCACCAAACGTCTTCCCTAACGCCTCGCTCTCAGCGTTGCCGGCGTATAACGCTGTCGTCTGTATTAAAAGTCGTCGACTGTATTCTCCCCCCCCCCCCTTCTCTACTCTTTCTTGGACTGCTCCTCTGTTTCTTAGACGTGGTTCCAGCCTCTCGTATTTTGCTTCCCTGACCGCGTTTCTGCTTTTTTTTTTAGTTTAGGAAAAACACCTCGAGGGGAGCGTCTCTTTTGATTTAGCCCCATTTGGGTTCTCCTCCCTTTTAATTTAGACTCGGAACGAGCCCCGGCTCGGAGCACTCTTTGTACTTATTTTACTGCTATTTTTAAATTATGCTCTCGCCTTCCTCTCCACTTTGATTCTTTTTCAGGCGCCGCGTTGTTCACTTTCATTATTTCCTCGACGGAGGGGCATTAATTCGTAATTCTTGCGCCCCGCGCCTCTCGCCGCTATTTTTGTTTTCTTTATCCGCGCCTTTTGCGCGATGCTCACTTAAATATGTGTTGCTAATAGTGTGAGTGTTTTTCTTTTTTTCTTCTTTTTTTTTTTTTTTTTTTTTGGCTGATCGTTCCTTCTACTTAATGTATATTTCCACGCTGTCAGTGCGCTTTGTGACTCCTACGGGAACAGTATGGCTGCTCGCAGTTTTCGTTGCCGCTTTTAAACGCCGCTCTAGCTGAGTAACTCTGTTGTCGAATTATTTTTCGCTGACAGAGAGATAAAAAAAAAAAAAAAGGCTGCGAATGGGGTTTTAAAAGAAGGAAACGTGGAAGCGATTTCATCAGGTTGAGGAAATGGCAGATGGGAGAGCCAGTTTGAAGTGTTTTAAACGGCCCTACACTACAATAGCGTGAAGTCACGTGACTGAGTTAATGCCACGCAGGGTCAGGGGACGAAGCGGTGCTGAAGAGGCGATGATAATTCAAAGGTGTGTATAGGTGCATTGTAACGCTTTTAGAGCACGACGCCTTGGTATACTGGTATGTAAAATTCGTCGCCGTCTCGTTATATATTTACTAAGGCGAAAGCGTTAGATGCCTCATCAAACGCTAAAAGTGACCGTCGGCGGCGTAGGCGTCAACACGAGTGATGCCAAAAATCATGATCATGCGATGATGTCACTATATGATGTCATAACGACCTCACTGATGGCCAAAACTTGGGTTGGGACGTCGGATTACGTGATGGCGTCGCATGACACCTTCGCTTGGACATAGGTGGGTCGATCCCGGAGGCACGTGAGGTGCAGAAAGCTTGCAGAGCCTCCGATCACGGAGGCAGTGCAAAACCCACGCTATTTGCAGACAGCTTTCGGTGGCGGGCTGATCAATCTAATCAGATATGAAGAAATAAACGATGACTTTGGCTTCAAGTCATCTTAGGCAAGCGCACAAGGGGCCCCCAGAGCTTTTATGATTTTTTTTTCTACGATATTAAATGCACAGTGGTACTCGCCGACACTTTCTTGACGATCGTTGCACTTGGGCTTCGTAGTAATGACGTTTCGGCTAGAAAGAGTACAAAAAAAAAAAAAAAAACTCATTCCGGGATGGCTTCTGTCGCTTGTGATCGCTTTAGTGACGGCGATGGGGTCATTGTACGGACGTGGATTATGGATACAAAGTGGCAACCCTTCCCATTTCAAATGCATTTCCAAGCGAATGCCTCGTACGCGCGTCACGCTATTGTCTTTTTTTTTCTTTTTTTCCCTTTTCGTTGTTTCTTGCGTGGTGAGGTAGCGTTCGATGACGATGGGCTCGCTTGCACGAAAATTCAATATTTAAACAAACGAGCGGTGTAAACTGGCGGGCGCTTTGTTCTTTCTCGTGTTACGTTTGCCATGCCTTATTTGTGATGCGACACATCGTTTGGAGACTGCCCCGTAGGTCAATACGACAATACATTTTTGCTTATGTTTTCCTCCAGTGGTTGTTCTCTGGCTGGCCGGACAGTTCTCATGTCAGAAGCCGTTCGAATCGCGTTTGTTCGTTCAGAGGCACGCATTCGGTCGGCGACTATAGATTGCGGCGTTATGCGAAATGACCGATAGGTATACTTAAGGCTGTAGCTGGCACTGTCACGCGCATCAGGCCGGAGCCGCTATAAGATCGTCATCTGCCTCGTGTAGGTTCAGTTTCAGCGATCGTGCATGGCTTAATTAGTAATCGCCCCCCCCCCCTCAATCTGCCGACACATACACACGCATACATGTAGATATGGCAGTGTGTCGCCGAATCTGAGAAATAATAGAAGATGGGTGTTGATGCTTAAGTGAAAAGATTTGTCATGATTTCACGTTGGCACTCTGACATAGGCTTGGTCTGTGGCCGAAACATCAAATACAAAATTATTTTCACCTGTGAGTGAACTCTCTCTCTATCACACACACACACACACACACACACACACACACACACACACACACACACACACACACACACACACAC
Organism: Rhipicephalus sanguineus; assembly: GCF_013339695.2. Classification (NCBI taxonomy): domain Eukaryota; kingdom Metazoa; phylum Arthropoda; class Arachnida; order Ixodida; family Ixodidae; genus Rhipicephalus; species Rhipicephalus sanguineus. Next base: position 15,117 of record NW_023616321.1, read on the forward strand.
ACACGCGTGTGTGTGTGTGTGTACGTGAAACAAGGTTCTCACAGTAAGATTAAGACCTAAATGATTCGTTGCACATACACTAGTACAATTTGAGTGAGACCACGATAATGTAAGAGAAAATGTCCGAAGTACACATAATATTGTCCATAATAATGTCTCTAGTCATGGAGATGAATCCCCTTATGGTGGCAACATAAACCCAAATAACACACCATAGTAACTGGTACATACATATAAGTGGCCGTACAGTGATAGGAACATGAACCAATAGAGCAACTGCCCTGACGAAGCAACACCACTTGTAGAAGCGGTGGCTCTGGCGAGGCCTACTGTTTCAAGGATTTTCCTTCATCTCTTCAAGCCTCCGTCCCCTATTGAACTTCTCCAGTGTAGTGTATAGCGACGGGAACTGGCGAACCGACCCATGGCTGGCACTGCTCCAGCAATTCGTTCCGTTTCTCGATTGGCGCTTATAAAGCCCGGCTACATAACTCTTTTCGAAGGCGGCGCATTCTTGGTGGCGCAGCGAGAAACCGTGAATATACGTATATACACAATACACACGCGAACGGTTAATAAATTAGACGACCGCTTCCCGCTGGCACCGTTCTCAATTGCTGGGCCGAGTTCCTCTCGACTTTATATCGACGTCTTGTCGTTCCTCTTCAAGCTTCCGTGGCCGTCCGGGATTCATTTGCGAGGGCTTCGCACGGTGGCGCTCAAATCCCCTCCTCCTGTTCTTCTTCCGTCGTCGCTTTTATTGGATTCCGCGGCTGCTCCTCCGTTTTGTCTGCCTCGGTGATGGTGGTGTTCCCGTTACTTCATACTCTGCGAACCCCGCTGTTGGTGTGAGCGGACCCAGGTATCATCCGGGTTTTTGTGGCAAACTTGCTTCTGGTTCTCTGACATTGTTGTTTTACTGCGTTCGCTCCCTTGTATTGGCTCTTCCTCGTTCGTAGTCCTATAGTTTCGGATTCGGTGCCTCGTCTGTTTTACGGCCCGCGGCGCTTCATTTGTCTCCAGGGGACGCTGGTGTCCGGCGGCGCGTTCGTCACGCGTTTGAGATCGTAGGGGCGGGGGTCCTGTTAAGATCCCCGTATTTTATTTTCACTATTAGTCTTTCTTTCTTTTTTTTTACTTGCGTGGTCTCACGCTTTTGTTGAGCCCAGATCGTGTACCTGCAGTGTCAATTTAAGCCTACGCGAGAAGGGGAGGTCCATGCGGGGGTCACGTGGTGGTGGACAGCTGTTCGAAAGTTGTAAACTGCCGGGTGCTGTAAGTTGTCCAGTTAATCTGGCGCAGAATTCTTCTGCTACGTCAATATCTGGTCGCTTTTGGTAAATGCCTAACGCCTTGAATGGAGACCTCTGAACGGGGGATGACCGCAAACCTCGTACCGTCCTCCATAGCTGCGATAATGGCTTACGAGGGTCGAGCGACTCGCAGAAAGCAGTCCAGCGTTGGAATTCGACCTTATCCAACCGGCGCTGGATCTTTTTCTGCATACGTCTGGCAGTCCGTAAATCGTCAATGGCCTTCGTGCGTCGGTACCTCCTTTCAGCACGTCGCCGGATTGCGCGAAGTCTCTCCAACTCTAGGTCGAAGTCCGTGAATTTCGAAGAGCAGTTGAAGGTACGTACAGACTCCTGTACAGTGCTCTTGATTGCCTGTTCCAAGTCTAGTATGTGGTCTTGACATTGATCTTCCATTCGAGACTCAAATTTCGTCCAGTCCACTCTTCGTATCGTGTCGTGTATCTTGGAAGGTGACAATCCTCTAATCTTGACGTATGTGGGAATATGGTCACTCCCATGCGTTTCTATGTCCGTGAACCACCCCGCATGCCTCACTAAGCTTCGTGAAACAAAAGCCAAGTCGAGACAGCTGCTGTATGTGGAGCCACGTAAAAATGTAGGACTGCCATCATTCAACAACAAAAGTTCATTATCGGAGGCGAAAGACACCAAATTTCTGCCTTTCACGTCGGTCTTCGGGCTTCCCCATAGAGTATGATGGGCGTTAAAATCCCCGATGATAACACATGGATCAGGGGCTGATGATAGGATATCTCGTAATCTTTTATGGTCAAACCGACGTGATGGTGATAGGTATGCGCCCACAACTGTAATGGTAAGTCTCTTCTTTTTCACTCTTAAACATACATATTGATTATCATCATGAGGTGGTACAGGCTGAAGGATGTAAGTGAGATCGCGGCGAATGAACACCAGAACCTTGCTTCTCCATCCAAGAACTGAAGGCAGCGCTCGCTTCTTGCAAACGTTCGTCAGCACCGGGACCTGACGGAATCTCCTACAGAGCCCTGTGTCATCTGGGTGAGCGCGCGAGACTTGCTCTGCTTGAGCTATATAACGAATCTTGGCAGGAGGGCACACTCCCCTTAAGTTGGAAAACAAGTCGTTTGGTACCACTGTTGAAGCCTGGCAAGTCACCGCTGGAACTGGCATCTTATCGTCCGATCGCATTGGCAAGTTGCGTGGGCAAAGTGATGGAGAGGATGATCCTCGGACGCCTGGAGTGGTACATGGAATACAATAACATCTACCCAGGTACCATGGCCGGCTTTCGCCGTGGTCGATCATCAATTGATAACGTCATCGACCTAATCACCTTCGTGGAGCACGAGAAAGGCCGCAAGCGTCTTTGCGCTTCTTTGTTCCTCGACGTCAAAGGGGCCTATGACAACGTTACTCATGAAGCCGTCCTTGCCGCGCTAGAAGACGTCGGAGTGGGCGGTCGAATGTTCAAATGGATACGCAGCTACCTCTGCATGCGATCCTTTTTTGTGATCACGGAGGACGGGGACACTTCCCTACACTACAGTTATCGTGGTGTTCCCCAGGGCGGTGTGCTCAGCCCTGTGCTGTTCAATCTTACGCTGATTGCTCTCCATACACACCTGCCAAGCACTGTTTGTTTGTCAACTTACGCAGATGATATCTGCGTCTGGACATCTGCGGTAACTCGCCTGCAGCTGCGAGCGAGAATCCAGAGAGCAGCCACTCAAGTTGCTGTGTACCTCCGTGATCGAGGCCTGGAAATTTCTACCGGAAAGTGTGCTCTTCTGGCATTTACGCGCAAACCAATGTCTAACTACAGTGTATCAATCAATGGTCAAAGTATACCGTATTGTCGATCACACAAGTTCCTGGGTGTCATAATAGACAGAGAACTATCATGGAGTCCTCACGTCTCGCACCTGAAAAAGCGGTTGGCAGGCATTTCTCACCTCTTCAAGTTTTTCGCTGGAAAGACTTGGGGAATGTCGCCCAGTGCTATGTTACAACTGTACAGGGTGCTGTTTCTCGGTTTCCTGCGATACAGTTTGCCTGCATTAACTAACGCAAACAAGACAAGTCGACGCATGCTACAGAGTGTTCAGGCCCAGACCCTCCGGATTTGTTTAGGCCTGCCTCAAAGTGCTTCAACAGCGGCGACCATAGCCTTCGCCAAGGACCACCTCATAAAGACTCATATTGAGGTTGAAGCACTGAGGACCCACATAAGGCATCTTGCCCGGACACCACACCACCACCTAGCCTCTCTACCAGCGGACAGACCACGCACCTCCTTTGCCGAACAGTAACCGCACACGGCGACTCTCTACCGACTGGCTTCACACCGGCGGCGAGACCTTCGGTTCCTCCATGGTGCCTAAAACAACCAGTCATCAACCTGACAATACCAGGCGTCCAGAAAAAACAAGATCTGTCAGCACCAGCTCTTAAACAGCTCGCTTTACTTCTATTGTACGAGAAGTATCACGACTCGACTCACGTCTACACTGACGGCTCCGTCCTACCGAGCAGTTCAACAGCGGCGGTCGTGATTCCAACGATCGCCACAACTATCAAGTTCAGGATGGCTCACCCAACAACATCGACGGCAGCAGAGCTCACAGCGCTTCGCGCCGCGCTGCTTTTCATTAACGACCAAATGAGAAAAAGGTGGACGATTTTCTGCGACTCCAAGGCGGCACTGCAGTCTCTACTGTCGACTTTACGCCGCGGTCCGCTCGAACAATTGGTATTTGAGACTGCCGAGATGTTCCACAACCTCACCGAGAAAGGACATTGCATTACATTTCAATGGCTACCAAGTCACTGTGGGATTATCGGCAATGAACGGGCCGATCAAGCTGCCCGTTCAGCCCATACAGAGGACCGCGACCTGTCGATACCTCTTTCTAGGACAGACGCTGCTCGGAAGCTCCGCATGCTCGCTCGCCAATGCACCATGTCAAATTGGAATGAGCCACATTTCATGCATGCACGACTACACACCTTTGATCCAACGTTAAGCCTTCGACTGCCATCAAGACTTCGCCGAGGTGACGCTACCGTTCTCTGTAGATTATGGCTGGGCGTCGCGTTTACCCATGCGTATGCATTTCGCATAGGGATGGCCGACTCCACCGCCTGTGAACACTGCGGCGACGAAGAAACGATTCGGCATGTTCTGTGTGACTGTCCGAAGTATAGAACACAGAGACAATCTCTTTGCCATGCTCTCAACAAGATAGACGACCAGCCTCTATCAGAAGAAAGACTTTTACGCCATCGTCCGGACATAACGTCGCAGAAGAAGGCTTTACAAGCACTACTCGCCTTCCTGCGATCCACTGGCCTGTCAGAGCGCCTCTGAGCGGAACGCTCTTGTGTGTGTGTGTGGATGTGATTGTTTTTTTTTTGTTTTCTTTCTTATTATTTATTTTCTCTCTCTCGCTTTCAACCCCCTATTCCCCAACCCCAGTGCAGGGTAGCATACCGGATGCAAACTTCTGGTTAACCTCCCTGCCTTCCTCTACTCTTCCTCTCTCTCTTTGTCAGAAAATCTCGATTGCCCGTGGAGGCGTAAAAGAGAAATGAGGTACGTATAGGTGGGAAATAGAAGGGTGTGGCGAGCTCCAGAAAACGTACGTCATTGTGCGAGCAAGCAAACAAAGCTCTCTTGCAGTGTCCGTCCTCACCAGTGGAAGTGGAACGCAGTTAGGTGGGCGGATCAGGCAGCCTTATAAGAGAGTATTCAATCTAAAAGACAGGGCGTGCACACGTGGACACAATAAAGAAGTTAACACACCACACACGCCGTCTGTGGTGTCTTGACTTCTTTCTTGTGTCTGTGTTTCCACGCCCTGTCTTTTAGAATGAATACATACCAATTAGCTCAGCTCTGTTGTTTTAAGAGAGGTCGTTACAAACGATGCCACAATGACCCGGAAGTTAATACGAGCGAAATCCAATCGGAAAAGTGTAAAGTCGAAACTGAAAACATCGGCACGCTTGACAAGAATTTTGACGTGATAGTATGTAGTATTCTTTCTCAGGGGAAACAAATTGCGCTTACAGCTTGACACTAGAACCTGGACTTTCGCATTAATTTTCCGACTAAGCTTTTCATTGATGTTCCCTGGATGTCCCCATAATGCCCTCCGGTGTTGTAATTACGCAGTGGGTTTTCTTAAAGAGCCCTTCAGAGGCCGCCCTGGTTGATAAATCGGAAAGCGAGTGCGTTTCTTAATTGCTTTGAGAGTCGATGCGATGCGTAAGCTGCAAGCTGTTGTGTAATGCGCCATTGTAAAAGACTGAATTTGTTCTGCCCACTTTATTATTATTACTTCTTAACCTTAAATCTAGAGGCACAGGTTGCAAAGGCACTAGCAAGAAGCCTTGTTTCTTGTTAATATATAGCTGACCTTTTTTCTCCATTCATAGAATGTGCAACGTCGCAGAACGCGTGCCAATGTGTCGAAGGAAATGGCTATTATGTCTGGAATCAGGAGGTAATTATACCGCGAAAAGGTCTCTTCATAAGCTCAAAAAGCATCAGCTCTTTCATTTTAGTAGCTTGTCATTCCGCATTAAGCGTCTCGACGCCACTGAACTTAGGAACTTCGCACGCGTTTTTCGCACGAACGGGCTATTTCATGCGCCGTTCGTATCATCCGGGGTGACGAGATAGGCGCGCGTCCGGCACTGACATTGACATTTGCGGCAGCGCGCATTTAAATAACACCAGTCCATCCCTTCCACCTGCTCTCGCCGTTTTGCCGTTCTGCGACGTTACTTCACGAGCGGCTGGCTGCGGGAGTCTGGCGGGGACGCCTGCCTAGGCGGCGCGAAGCAGCGCGACACAGCGCGAAAAAGTTGTCGTCGCGTTGCCGCGTCAGTTTAACGTGAATATTGAATACACTTCGCCACGCGGCTCGTTCGCATGAATATGCGCAGTCGTGAAGCTTGGACGAACATGTTTAATAATTGCGGCAATATATCAAGATAGGCTACGTAAAAAAAAGAAAGCACGCTACACAACCTCCACCGCGATATGCAAGCAACTGGGGCGGTTTCAACGTGGCGGCTTTAGCGATTTTCCCGGCGCGACTTGCTTTGACGCGTTCGCAAACGCCGGAACAACTTTTTTTATTTTTTATGTCTTTGCGGAAGTTTTTCCCGGCGGTACCGCACGCGGTGGCTCCGCGTGTAAACAGCGAGACGAGGAGCAAGCCCGGCGCGCTCTTATTTTTGATGTGGAAACATATTTGTCGAGTAGGCTCAAGCCACCTCTTGCGCTTCGAATGTCGGCGGGGCTGTTGGCGTGTGATAAGCAACACGTCAATCCGTTCTAACAACAACGAAAAAATTAGAAATATAAGTTGTTCTACCACTGCAGATGAGACGAATACGGGTCAAAGAACGGGAAGCCCGACCCTAATAGGATTATAATTGGCCCGAGAAGTGCGTCGGTGCGAACTTGTTGGCTTAAGTCAATTTTCATTTTTGTGGCGGCTGCGTCGAGAGAAAGACACATAAGGCTAATGAGACGACAGACAGCGCTTGTATAATCAATACGGCTTGCTTTCAGGTCAGCTCAATGCCATTTAAGCATTTTAACAAAAACAACCTGATTGCAAAAAAAAAAAACGGTTCGTTGAAATAAAGCAACGTAACAAGCGGGGAAATGTTTGTGCTAACAAAATGATAAGGCTAAACAAGTAGAAGCAGCAATGTTATTGAATAGTGAGTTAGGAAGTTCACGAAAAGTTCGCGAAGAAGACTGTGCGCACCAGACATAACTGACGTCACCGCTGCAGCGGTTTTTCAGCCGTCAGACCTACTGGATGGTATCGAACCGATATGCCTATACGCGGTGTGTGCTTCGAACAAACAAACAAACAAACAAACAAACAAACAAACAAACAAACAAACAAACAAACAAACAAACAAACAAACAAACAAACAAACAAACAAACAAACAAAGGCAAATCGAGCCCAATAAAAATGATCAGCACGCCGCTGCCACCGTCAGTGTAGCAGCGCAGTCACAGACAGACGCGCATTCGAAAGCAAGAATGCTTGAACACACACACAGAAAAGAACGCTGTGTACGCCGAACTACGTTTGCTTGGCCTTCGAGGCTGCTGCATTATTTGTCAGGAAAGCAACCCTGCGCACGATGTCACTTCCACAACAGCCGGTAACAAAAAAAAGGAGACCCACAAAATAAATGGGCGGCGGTGTGGCAACTCTGGCCCTCAAGAGGCTCGCCCACGTCTCGCCGCAGCGGCATCGCCGACAGGTCTACCGAGTAGTGAGGCCTTTGCGCTGACACATGGTAAACAATGGCCGGACGGTGAAGCGTAAACAGCAGCTTGATGCAGTGTGGCATTGGGACGAGCTGACGTAAGCGACAGGGTGTATATAGTTAAACAAGTTGGCTGCAGTGTGTGACAGACGCACTCCTATAGGTGGTCGTATCTAAAGTCCCTAGGTATTTTTTTTCTCCTTTTATGAAATATATGGGGACCCTAGTCGCATCAGCTTGACGATATACCACCAACGATTGCGAAGTGATATATTAAGCGAGAAAAACAAGATGTTCTGATATCGCGATAGTAGTGAGAATGATACTCGACGTCAAAGCTACGCTGTTACGGAAGGGTTAACATAGAAAGGCAGACGAAAAGCGGTTAACAAGGAAATAGTCCTGTCGGCCTCCATACGCTGGGGAATTGAGAAAGGTGTAGAAAGATGAAGAGGGGATGGGAGAGAGAGAGAGAGGACAATTCGCGTTGGACTATACCAAGTAGTAAAAGGTGTCCGCACAGGCCAGTTGTCGTCAACAAGCACGAAAGTGCCTTCACTGCCATGTGGTGCTATGAGCGATGGAGGCTGTGTTCAAGCAGTACCTTCATGAAAAGCGGCCGACCGTACAGTCTTCGCCACGCGACAGAAATTGTTCGTGATTCTTAATGAAATCCAGGATGGTGGCTGGATATGTGGGCTATAAACTAGTGCGGCGTTGCCATATTGAGCCCATGGGCACCGATAGACTTCCGGTCATCGCGGCTGAATTTCCACAGAGATGGAATAAAAAAAAAAAAATTCTGTTTTGTATGTTACTTTCGCCTTGCGTTAAACAAACTCAAGTGCGCAAAATGAACGCGACATCCCCCTCTACGACATCCCTCACAACACGCTCTGCGCTTTCGGTTCTCCTCATCTTTCTTACCGTTTTCTCCTTTCCCATTTCAGGGTAGGCAACCAGCCCAGTTAGCCGCCCCGCTATCGCTTTGTGACTTTCCTCGTTTAAAGCACCAAAGAGCAGCCTTCTCAGTCGGATTAGGCCAACTACTTAACCGCCCACTCACAGAAAGAAAAAAATCTAGGGCCAGCACGGACTTAAGCGCAAGTCACCGAAAAGGCGCGACAGCCTCTTTTTAGGGGCGAAGCTCCTTAAGGCGGCACCCGTTCGTCCCTCGTAGTGGTAGTGGTAGTCGTAGTCGTAGTAGTCGTAGTGCGTAACCAGTCTTACGCTTTGACCTCCAAGGTGGTGCCGGTGGGAGATTTTTCCTGTGCGTTGTTGAACAATAAAAAATTCGCAGCGTTAGCTAAAAGCCGACTTCTTCTGTCTCTCATTCCCATTAGCAGCCATTCTTTACCTCCAAGGTAGTGCCTGGTGACATTTCTCCTGTGCGTGATTAAACAATAAAAATTTTGTTCAAAACGCCGTTGATTGATGAAATAAACCAACGAAAGACGCCAGATGTTTTTTAAAAGCAAAACGAAAGAACGCCAGATGTTTCTAAAGCAAAACGAAAAGACGCCAGCTGCTTAACGAAAGACGCCAGATGTTTTCTAAAGCAATGGTTTTCTAAACAATGAAAATTTACAGCGTACATGTAAAATTAAAGTGAGCTGCAGGTCGTCATAACTCATCGAACCTTTAGTATAAACGCGCCCGATCTCACGTCGGTGATGATGTACTGGGCAGAATTCACGGAAGATTCAAGGTTTACCGATGAACCTCCGCAGCTTCGCCCACTCATCATCATTCACTCCGTGGATATGCTGTGATTTTTTTTTTAAAGATACCTCAGCGAACGGTACTTTATGACTGTGCATAGGATAGCGGTTCTCTGTGTTAGTAAGATAACATTTTCGTCCCGCATTAAATGTTACGCGTGTCATTCCAATCACTCCACATGATGGCAATAGTTTCAGCCGTTGACGCACTGCGGGGTAACCCAAGGCATATCTTAAGAGCTTGGGCTTGGATGCCCTGAATCGTGCGCAGGCTAGATAAGCACTGCGACGACTGGACGATCGGCCACTTTCCGTGCAAGTGCTACTAGGACACCGTTCCCATCTCTCGTCGGCCCGCAAGGAAGTGAAGGCATTCTCGTGCTTTCTGAGGACGACGGACTTGTGCGAACGCCTCTGACTTGTGGTGCAATCCCGCACGCTGCAACTGCCTTTTTTTTATTCGTCTCTTTGATCCTTTCTCTCTCTCTCTCATCTTTCTACTCCCCTTCCCTAGTAATCCTCCAGAGTAGGGTAGCCAACCGGAAGTTTTTCTGGTTAACCACCCCGCCTTTTCCCTTTCTGATGAATGAAATTGGACTGCCTTCGTAGACTTCTACTCCTTCGCTTTCTTTCATTGGTTCATACACCCTTCCACCTTTCCAAGAACAGGGTGGCCAACTGGAGATAGGTTCCGGTCAACATTGCCGTCTTTCCTTTGCCTATCCCGCGATATCACTTGGGACGTCAAAACCCCGTAAATTAATTTAACGACACTCTCAGTGCAGCAAAACGGAAAGTCGGGATGGTTGGTCTTGTTTGATAACGTATGGAATCACAGCGCGGAATACAGGAAGGAAGGAATGAATGAAGGAAGGAATGAATGAAGGAAGGAATGAAGGAAGGAAGGAATGAAGGAAGGAAGGAAGGAAGGAAGGAAGGAACACAAAAGGGAGAAGGCAGGGAGGTTAACCAGACAGAGTCCGGTTGGCTACCCTACGCCGGGGGAAAGGGAAGGGGAGTGGAAAGATGGGAGAGACAGAGAGTAGAGAGAGGGTGGAGCGAGAAAAAAAAAGGAAATGATCAATAAATGAGCTCACACGTATGTGGCGGTGGCACTGTACAACAGGAAGAAGCACTTGTTCGTGTGTCCTTCTTCAAGTGTTTCGTCCTGTATTCCGCACTGTGCAATTCCATACGTTACGGCTCTCAGTACGGGCACTTACAGATAAACGGACCGAACTTCCCAGTTGCTAACTAAAACCTTTCTTTCGTAAGCGACTCAAGATAACTAACTGACGAAGCGACTTCTTCGGTCTTCAAAACGGGCGAGCATTCCGAGCGGTACGAACGCATAAACAAAACAAACTGTTACCAATCTCCAGCATAAAGGCTCTGGGCACTTTCGGAAGAGGAGAAGGGATGCCCTGGCCGGATCCGGAATTTGCCAAAAAAATCAATAAAAAAAGGGGACGTTAAAATCGCGAGCTGCGCCCGTAAAAACTGCGAGGAAAGTGAACAGGCGAGTAGGGGGCAGATGTTAACGGAATGCAGAACACCCAGCCAGCTGAACGCATTGTAAGGAGGCACTCCAAATTTGGCCGCCGCAAAACGCGGAAATTGTTTTCCTTTGCTTTCTTTTCTTTTGCGATATTCGCTTAGAACGCTGCGAGGCGTTCCCGTCCGAGTGCATCGTTTATCGAGCTTTTTTGTTTTGTTTTTTGTTTTTTTGCCGGCTTTCCACTAGCGTGGCGCGAGGTCGTAGTCGTCAGCCGCAATATAAAATCCCTCAGGAAGCCGCGGTGAACGGAAATGAACTACACCGAAGAATAGAAAGAATGCAGGCGGAAAAAAAAGTCGCATACCCTTCTTTTTCAAAGCTTATGCAAAACAATGCTACGTCTACGTTCTAGGAGCCTAGTGTAAGACGACGGAATGCAAATGACCAGTTTGCGAAGCGCTTGCCCGAAAGGGATAGAGCGTGTTTTTTTTATTTTTTTCTTTATCAAGCGAAATCGAAGGAGGCGCACGCTCGCTTGAATCTGAATTCCGGGAGCGACAGATGCAGATCACACCTGCGGGCAAAAAACACAACGTGCGACAGCTGCCGACCTCGTACGGTGAAAGAGTAGTACCAGAAGGGTTGTTTCGCATTATGCGTTAGAAAACATCAAGACGCACTTATCTGTTCGAGAGAGTAGAAAGAAAGAAAGAAAAAAAAAAGAAGTGAGACGTGAATGAATGCACAGCCCGCTCAATGGAGCATATCGCAGGGCTCCGATACGGAAGCAGCTTAAACACGAGTATCTTGCGATGTAAGCAGAATGTTTCTATAAACGACCAGCGCAGCTCTCCATAGAAGTCCCCCGGCTCGTCGGATACACGGGTGCATAACTGAGCTTTGCCGGCTCGCTCCGCGTAGCGACGTCTTGTTATGCAAATCAGTCGTAGCGCGGGGAATAGTTGTCGCTATAGAAAAAGAGGCGAGCGTACACACGTTTCCGGTTCGTCGTATTGATTCTTTTTTTTTTAAATCTCGAGCTTGTCAGTTCGACGAAGTCCGAATGACGTAGTCAAGCAGGGGATCTAGAGACTTAAGAAGGCGCGTATAAGGGTGAATTTAGAGCTGCTTACGACGGAGCGAAGTCGAAGAGACGAGGGTACGCGAAAGTTGCAGATGTAACGAGCTCTCTTTTTATGCTCACGAGGAAGGCTAAAAGAAAGGATAAGAGAGAAAGATGAAAAGAGACGAAATGTCTTGGGTAAGAAAACAGAATACTTGAGGAGCTGTTTTATGCGCACATCAAACCAGGCTTTGCTGCTCCGAGGTTGTCAGAAAAAAAAAAAACGAACCAAAAAAATAAACTAGAACAAAAAAAAAAAAGAGACGAATCCGAGTAAAACTTTCTGAATAACGTAAATCCAGGGTTAAGCACCTTGTTCTACTCTGCGCGCGAAGAGTTTACGATTTCTGGTGGTAACCACGTTATAAAAGGCGGCGTGGAAGAAAAAAAAACATTTAGCCAGTTACAAGCCGTAAAAACAGTCGTGAGGCGAAGCTCCAAGCGCGCGAGTGTATGAGATTGGCTAGAGCGGAATCACGTGGATCATAAACATCGTCATCATGCCAAACATAATCATTATCTCTAACATCATCATCATGGTCATTTAGCATCATCATCAGCATCAGCAACATAATCAACATTTCGTCTTATTTATTTCTTCATTCACCCCCCCCCCCTCTGGTCACGTGACATGCATGATTTCTACTAATACTGCCGCTGCTGCTGCTGCTGCTGCTGCTGCTGCTGTTACTACTACTACTACTACTACTACTACTACTACTACTACCACTACTACTACTACTACTACTACTACTACTACTACTACTACTACTACTACTACTACTACTACTACTACTACTACTACTATTATTACTACTACTACTACTTGTACAACAACGACGACGGCACAGCGTATACTAAGACATCTTCGCTGTAATAGCATAAACATTGATCTTAAAAAAAAACGCATACGAAAGAGCGTATATAGTTTGAACACAGTAAAAAAGAAGAAGAGCAGATCGCTGCAGAGAGGTAATGCGGCGGTGAGACGTCGCAAGGTAAACAGTGCAAATGGTATCGCCGTCTTTCGCGAGCCGAAACAGCTCGAGGGCACTTGACGCGGCGCTACAGGGCAAACAGAGGTGAGGAGGGCGATAAATCAAGCAGCGAGAGATACTCCACGTATCGCTGTTTTGCTTCCAATTTCATCCTCCCCCCCCCCCCCCCCCCGCACCCCCGACCCTTTCATCCATCCAAGCCATGCACGCACGCAAGCCCACACTAGTGGGGTCCCGCTTGTTTTGTTCGGGAGCAAAGCCGGACAAACGGATTCTGATGGAGATTCAATGAATGTGGAATGACCCGAGCGACGACGGAGACACTGGTGCGCGCGCCATAAATTGCATCACGCAAGGAAAAAAAGAGCGCGCGATTTTACCCGCTCAAATGGCACGCTGATTGACTCGAAGTACGCCGAAATCGCGGCGCATTCCTAAGAAATGAACGATGAAGAATGTAATTATTTCGATGCTGCTGAACGTGTTGCTTCCTTTAGGTGCGTGCCCCAATGAGATTAAAAGTCGAAGTGATTTTGCGCCCCTCCCTTGCGAGCAGTGCGAGCGTTCTCGAACAGCTTCGCGTCTGAGATGATTTCCCGAGGAAACGAAAGCGGCAACGGACGTTAGCAATTACGCCAGGCTCCGAATATTTGGGAAGTGGGATTCGCGCTTCACTGCACGCCATGACTGATGCAAGCGGGAGGATAGCTTGCCTGGCTTTCTTACTGACTGGCATAAAGTGGTGATGCCTTATATGGCAGTGGCTGGTGTATTCTGATGTTTTCTTCATCGAAATAAGAATAAATAAAGGATTTGGAGCCATTTCTTGGCGACGGCTACCGCTTTCCACTTGGTTATTAGGAATAAAATAAGACGGAGGAAATATAATATAGTCCTGCCTTCAGTGAGTTCAGAAGTTCGTGTTTTAAAACACAGCCCGTTAACTATCATCATCACCATCACCATTATTATTATTATTATTATTATATTATTATTATTATTATTATTATTATATTATTATTATTATTATATTATTATTAGTATTATATTATTATTATATATTATTATTACAAAGCTAGTCCACGGTATCATATCCTACCCTGTACTTTCTCAATTGTGTAAATTTTCGAATTCGCGTAAGTTAACCGATAGAACCGACCGTTTAATGTACCCGCCTGCTTCTTCCCACACTCTACCGTCACAGGA
>NW_023616322.1:0-32173 GCF_013339695.2 Rhipicephalus sanguineus
TCAACTGGTTGAAGAGCACTGCGTCCCTCTCATTTCTGTCGAGAGTTTTGAAAGCTTGGTGACGTCAAAATGACCTTGCAAAAGAAAACCGGTAACAGAGGGCACGCTGCTCGCCGAGCTCCGGCCAATCAGCGGCGGCTGAAACGGGCAGTCCATTACATGTAGACACATCGAGAAGCGCTCCCCTCGTGAAGTGGTGCATTTTATGTCCCGATTGCCCGTTCGGGTTCAAAGAAGACTAACGGCGGCGCGCCGCAATTATTGTAGGGCGGCGGCGGCGCGATCTCTCTCGGGACTCCGGCGGCGGCGTGATGGGCGAGTGCAAAAACAGGCGGCGCGGCACTACCTGGGAGAAAATGCCGACCCGACGACTACGAAGGGCGTCACTTCAGCTGGTCTGCTCTTGGATATTAAACGCGTGGCGTACGGTGTCCACGGACATTATTGTGAAAAGTTTTAAGGTCACCGGGATTTGCAATGTCATGGACGGCACTGATTGGATACTTGAACATGCGGATGACCCGAGCAGCAATACCGATGAAGACATCCAGCGAGAATGTTCGCAGCTAGACGCCAGATATCCCATCATTAGGTATATATGGCACGATTAAATAGGTTTTTCGATACATCGATTGAAAATTGAACAAAAATTTCATACTTCCGTGGAAGGGCCGCACCCCATCAAAATCGCGGAAAAAAAGTGCGGCCCTTAGTCGAGTGTACGGTAGTGGCTCGGCGATTCGTGAAAATTCCTTGGCGTCTGCAATAGCCGCACAAGCCGAGATATCGGCATATTGCCTCCTTGTCGGTCGGGGCCAACTCCAGACTTGCTAATCACACGAACCAAGAATAAGAGCTCCTCATACGCGAAGTGGCACTTTTCTGCCTTCAAGGTGAGTCCGGAGGTCCTGATTGCTTGAAGTACAGCTTCAAGGCGCCGGAGGTGTTCACCGAAGGTTGAGGCAAATAGAACGACGTCGTCCAAGTACAGAAGGCACGTCTGTCACTTCAAGCCGGCCATAACGCGTTCAAAAGTCGCAGGTACCGAGCAAAGACCAAAGGGCATGACCTCGAACATGCCGTCTCGTGTTATAAAGGCAGTCTTTTTCTCGGTCTCACTCGTCTACTTCGATTTGACAGGAGCCGGTCTGGAGGTCCATGGACGAAAGGTACCTGGCATTGTGGAGTCGATCCAGGGCGTCGTCTATCCCTGGGAGAGGGTACACGTCCTCCGTCGTGATTTTGTTCAGGCGACAATGGTTGACGCAGAAATGTAGGGGTCCATGCATCCTCCTTCATTAACACCACGGGAGACGCCCACAGACTCTTGGACGGCTGGATGATGTCGTTGTGTAGCATTTAGTCGACTCGTTTCTTAGCGGCCTCGCATTCGCACGTTGAAGCTCTGTGCGGACTCTGAGGGAGCAGACGGGCATAGCCTCCGGTTATAATGCCTCCTGTTATAATGCGATGTTTTGCGACTGCGGTGTGGCGAATTCTTGACAACGACGAAAAGCAGTCCTTCTATTGCAGGAGCACTGTTTTGAGCTGTTGCTTATGCTTCGGAAGGCTCGCATTGATGTCAAAAGCTGGTTGAGGAGCTTGATTCGTCGCAGTAGGTTCGGTAGAATCAGTGGAGAAAGCATTGCTGGCTTTCACAATGTCTTCGATGTAGGCGACCGTCATACCTTTGTTCACGTGCTTGTACTCGTTGGTGAAATTTCTGAGCATTACCGTTGCTTTCACTCCACGCAGCTCGGCTATTGCTCTTACGACACAAATCTCGCGGGTAATCAACTGGTGCCGGTCGCCTTCAACGACGCCTTCCAGGTCTGCTGATTTCTGAGTGCCGACGGAAATGACACTGGAGCGAGGGGGAATTGTGACTTGGGTCTTTCAGCACATTCAAGGAGTGCTTTCCTGGCGGCGTGTGCGGAGGTAGCGCTTTTTCTGTGGATAGTGTTAACGAATCGGATCTCAGGTCAATGACTGCACCTTGGAGGCTTAAAGGGGCCATGAACCACCCCTCGTGCTTGGCGTGAAAAACACGCTGGAATGAGTCTGACCCTTCCCAGGAATATAGGCTTCCCAAGCAACGCTTAGCGGCGCTGCTGGATGGATGGATGCTATGAGCGTCCCCTTTGTAACGGGGCGGTGACATGTCTGCCACCAGGCTCGAAGAAAAAAAAGAAAAAGAAAAAAAACTTCCTTGTTTCATGTTGGCCTAATACCTTATCTACATTGATTAAATCTATGTTATTATACCAAAAAAAAATATAAATTCACGGTCTATCTCTCTGCCTCTCAAGGCAGAATGACCTTATTTTTCCCCCATTATTTATTTTTGTTCTTTATCTCTACTTTTCTGCCACCAATACTCTAACCGTTTCTTACTTATTTCTATCGCGGACGTGTGCAGCTTTCCATTGTTGTCCCTAAAACCCAAGGCTTCATGTAGACTCGTGCCCACACGTATACCTGGGTGAATATCGCCACATTCAATCAGTACATGTTCCATCGTTTCCTTAGTTCCCCCGCAGCATGTACATTGTTCTTCTTCGTTACTGAATCTCGCTTTATAACTACGCGATCTAAGGCAGCCCGACCTTGCTTCAAACAGTAAAGCGCTTCCCCTTGAATTATCATAAAACCTTTCCCTCCTTATTTCGTTTTTTTCCCTTTCGGTAGTTACTCAGAGCCGGCTTCTTTTCCATCGCTGCCATCCAATAAGTCCTCTCCGCCTCTCTGACCTTCCGCTTAATGCTCCTTGTTGCCAATCGCCCGCACTGCTAGCCGTATATTTACTGATGAGCCTCCTAGTTCTTTTTCTCCACTGCGTGTCAACGCTTTTTCTATACAAGTACCTGAAAACCTTCTCTGCCCATCTATTGTTCTTCATTTTCCTCAGCCTCTCTTCGAATCTCATTTTGCTCTGAGCTTCCCTCACTTCAAAGCCTGTCCATCCCATATCACCCTTTACAGCCTCATTTGTCGTCTTCCCGTGAGCGCCCAACGCGAGGCGGCCCACCGTCCTTTGATTTACATCCATTCCTGATTGTACCTCTGACTTCATGCACACTACTGAGTTCCCAAATGTAAGCCCCGGGACCATCACACCCTTCCACAGCCCTCGAAGCACCTCGTACCTATTGTATCCCCATAAAGCTCTGTGCTTCATAATTGCAGCATTCCTCTTTCCCTTTGCTACCGATACTTTCTCTTGTACCTCCATATATCTATCCCCCTCATTTACCCATACTCCTAGGTACTTGTACTCGCTTACCCTCGGTATTTTTTGGCCCTGTATAAAGACCGCATGGTCCTCGTTATCATTGAATACCATCAATCCACATTTTGTTGCACTAAATCCTAGTCCTAGAGCCTCACATTCCCTTCCGCATATATCTGCCAGTCGCTGTATATCATCTTGACTGTCCGCAAATAGGACAATATCATCAGCATAAAATAGACCTGGAAGCTTCTGCTCAACCATCGTGCCGACCTGCTTGTGTGACAAATTAAATCCAATGTTGCTACCTTCTAGCGCTTTTTCCATCCTCACCATGTACAGCATGAATAACAGCGGGAACAAAGGACATCCCTGTCTCAGCCCCTTGCTAATTTCAACGCTGTCCTTGCTACTTATTCCTTCCCATTCTATACAAACTATTTTCTCGGTATATTTCCCTCAAAAGCTGTATACAGTCGTCACCTATGCCCACTTCTTTCAGTATATCCCACAAAATTTCCTGATTAACGTTGTCATACGCCCCGGTAATATCTAGATAAGCTACGTATAAGGGCCTGTTTTCTATTTTCGATATTTCTATACACTGGGTAAGAACAAACAGATTATCGTCTAGCCGCCTGTCAATTCGAAATCCATTCTGAAGTTCTCCCAAAATATCATTTTGTTCTACCCACGCTTCAATTTTAATTTTACTGCCTGCATCGCCAACCTGTATAGCACCGATGTAATGGTTAGCGGTCTATACGAGCGAATGTTATCCTTTTCTCCCTTGCCTTTATAGATTAAGTTCATTCTACTTTTTCGCCAACTGTCTGGTATTTCCCTCTCCTGTAAGCACTTTTCTACGGCTTTCAGCAGTGCTTCTTTAGTTTTATGTCCGAGTTCGTTAATGAGGCTGACGGGAACCCCATCTAAGCCCGGAGTAGTGCGCTTAGGAATTTTTCCTTCGGCCTTCTTCCAATTGAAATTCTCTAGTACTACATCTGCTGCTCTTGACAGGCAGCGCCATCTCTGGCAGAAAAAGAGAAACTGGGGTGTAAGCAGCGCGCGTTTTCCCTTCTCTCCACCGCGTTGCCGCTCGCTTCTGTGCACGTGCAGAGCTCTCGCGGCGCCTCACAATGTACCGCCTGGAGTGCGGGTTCAAAAAGATCTCACAGCTGGATAGGCCTCCAAAGCTCAAGTTTGCGCAGCGCCGTCCGCCGCCGTTCAGCGGAGAGAGGGGAAAGCTCCGGTAGCTCGGACGGGTCGCTCTTGCTTGGTTTTCCCATTGCGCGCGCGGAGAACGTGCTCCCCGGGGCTTTTATCAAAGAAGGCATGCAGCCCTGCTGCATTGTGAGCTGTCACAAAAGTTTAAACATGACGAAGAGCCGAAAACTTCCTGTCATGTTCTACCGTTTCCAATGCAAGCAGTGCGAGAAGCAGAGGCGTCAACAGTGGATTATGGAAGTTCGCCGCGATGCTTTCGCGGTCTTGTCACCTTGAAGCAATTTTTGTCGTACACAGTATTACGAACTATTAACGGGAAGAAACGCGATGACCGCGCTCATTTAAAAGGGAAGTGCGTTTGTGAACCGAAGCTACAACAAATAGACAGCCGCTGTACGTTTCGAGATAGCGCGCTGGCTTTCCGAGTCAACCATTTGTAATGTGACAGCAGCGGAGCATGTGGGCTTATTACACCACAGTTTAAATAACGTACCGTGAGTACTACGCGTTTAATTCAGCTGACTGCGGTACATTTCCCGTCGCGTCTCCCTGTAAACTGAATTAAGCTGCATGTTTGCACTGAGCGTTTATAATGGCCTTGCATGCGACACACCGTGATTGCTTAGCAGGCTGAAGTGTTGCGCTGCTAAGATCGTGGTCATGGGTTCGATTCACGCATACGGCAGCTGCATTTCGATGGGAGCGAAATGCAGTAACACCGGCCTACTTAGATTTACGTACACGTTAAAGAACCCCAGGAGGCCGAAATTAATCCAAAGTCCCCCACCACGGCGTGCCTCGTAATAATGTCATGCGTTCGGCACGTAATATAAAGCCTTGTATGCGCGTGAGCCGCGGGCAATATACAGTTGCCGCTTTGGAAACGAGCTGAAAAAAGAACCAAGGCGGCAATTAAATTTTCGACGGCTTCGCGAATTCAGATGCGCTTATCATCGGGCACAAATCTCGGCATAATCATAAACATGCGCGATCTCAGTAGGTATTGTATAGTATCAGGGGCGTAGCCAGAAATTTTTTTCGGGGGGCGGGGTCCAGCCTTACTTTATGTATGTTCGTGCGTGCGTTTGTATGTGTGCGTGTACATATACGCAAGCAAAACTGAAAATTTTCGGGGAGGTTAACCCCCCCCCCCCCCCGTGTATAGTATGATGTTGGCCAAGCGAGCTGTCGAAACAACCGAAGCGACATTCGAATAAGCGAACACGGTGCGTGATCAGGCGTCGATATTATTCGAAATGAAACACGCCTCTGCAAGAAATATGCATTGTCAAAGTGGGCATGAAATATTTTTTTTTGCGCGTATCATTATGTTGTCGAAGGGAGCTCTAAAAAAATCCAAGGTGACATTAAACTTGCGATCCGACGTTGTTATCATTGGATGCAAACCTCGGCAAAAGTGAAACTCCCACGAAACTGAACACTGCGCATTGCGATGCAGCCAGTGACTCAACAGGGCAGATGTAAATTTATGCTCTTCACACTGGGCTCATAATAAATTTAAAGCCACACGACAAACTTGGCATCCAAGCAAAATCGAAAAGTTATCAATAGAAAACGCACGCGAAAGCGTGCTGGATATTTGCTGACAGCTCCGAGTAGACACGACTGCCGCAACGAATGTGCGTTTTACCGGTAACATAATTACAGAACTCGCGCAGTCACCTCCCTATTCATGTCAAAGAAATGTTCCCATTCAGCATCGGCACGCACGTAGCACTCGCACAAACAGCATCGTCCTTGACGACCTGCTCGGTCCCGAAAAGGAGGTCGATCAACCGTCCTCCTCGGGTGAGATTCCCATCGTGAAAACGTTTTTTCCATCTCAGTGACCTTTCTAAACCTTCAGAGCAAGCGACACGTGAAGCTGCACGTGCACGGCGAGCAGAGGACAGCGCGTGCAGGGTGCGTGTAAAGCCCCTTGATGTTGGAAAGTAGCGGCGCTCCTTTATCCACGCAGCCTCACCCTCGCCGCGCCGCAACCTCCTCTTTCTTCACCCTCTCTTTCGCGGAGCCGGCGCATCCGCAACGCTGAATGGCTGCGACGCGCGATAGCTCCCAGTCAGGTGACACTGACGTCACGAGAAGCCAGCGCAAGCAAACTTCGCGCGCTCACGCACGCCATGAACCCTCCAGGCGTGTGTGTGTGCGCAGGTGTATTTGTATGTGTGCATATGCGCGCCTGCGTTAGTAGGTCCATTCGATTCACCCTGCACTACCTGAACTGGTTCATGGTGGTGACGTCCGAGTTCCGTCGTCGTACAGGGAACGTTTCAGAAAGTGCAGCAGCGACGATGATGCCGAAACGAATACGAGAGTGCAGATGTCGTGCAAACCCTCTGCTATGGTCGGTTGTCTCGCGAATTGTGGAGGTTGTGATTCGTAAAAGTCGCCGCCGCTTACGCTCCCTGGCATTTCAAACTACCGGAAAGCGTTCACTGACGTATTTGTTGGGCGCCGTTAAAAGAGCCACGAATGCAGTCGGCTGCGTCGTCTGCTGCGGTTCCAGCCATTTTGTGCTGCACGGACTCGGCACTACCTCAGGTCCATTCGTTTCACCTGCACTTCGTGAACCGGTTCACGGTTGTGCTGCACTCCGGCATTCGTTTCACGAGTTCAACATGGCGGCGTCGGCACCGCGGTATTCGTTTCGAAAAAGTGCAGCCGTCGTGCAAGCCAGTTCCCCTGCACTTACTCCTGAGGTAGTGCCGAGTCCGTGCAGCACAAGATGGCGTAACCGCAGCAGACGACGCAGCCGACTGCATTCGTGGCTATTTTAACGGCGCCCAAGGAATACTTCAGTGAATGTTTTCCGGTAGTTTGAAATGCCAGGCAGCGTAAGCGGCGGCCACTTTTACGAATCACAACCTCCACAATTCGCGAGACAGCCGACCGTAGCAGAGGGCTTGCGACATCTGCACTCTCGTATTCGTTTCGGCATCTCGTTGCTGCTGCACTTTCTGAAACGTTCCCTGCACGACGACGGAACTCTGACGTGACGTCACCACCATGAACCAGTTCAGATAGTGCAGGGTGAATCGAATGAACCTCTCATGAGTAAGTGCAGGGAATTCGTGAACTAGCCTTGCACCACGGCTGCACTTTTTCGAAACGAATACCGCGGTGCCGACGCCGCCATGTTGAACTCGTGAAACGAATGCCGGAATGCAGCGCCACCGTGAACCGGTTCACGAAGTGCAGGTGAAACGAATGGACGTAGTATGTGCGTGTGCGCACGTGTTAACGTGTGAGTGCTTGTGCGTGCGTTTGTGTATGCGTCTTCGCGCGTGTTTGTGCGTGTACGCACGTATGTGTGCGCCTGCGCGTGCGTGCGTTTGTGTGTATTCGCGCGTGTGTATGTATGTGCACGCGTGCCTGTATCGCGCGTGTATGTATGTGCGTGTGTGCATGTATCGCATGTGCATGCACGTGTGCATGTATGTGCGTGCGTGTCTGTATCACTTGTGCATGCGCGTCTGTGTCGCTGTGTATGCGCGTTTGTATCGCGTGTGCATGTATGTACCCGCGTGTCCGTATCCCGTGTGCATTTATGTGCGTGCGTGTATCGTGTGTATATGCGCGTGTGTGTGTATGTATGTGCGTGCGTGTATCGTGTGTATGTATGTATGTGCATGCGTGTCTGTATCGCGTCTGCATGTATGTGCGTGCGCGTCTGTATCGCTCCTGTATGCGCGTGTATATGTATGTGCGTGCGTGTCCGTATCGCATGTGCATGCGCATGTGTATGTAAGTGCGTGCGTGTCTGTCCGCATGTGCACGCACGTGTGTCTTGTATCACGCGTGTACGCGCGTGTATGTATGTGCGTGTCTGTAACGCGTGTGTATGTGCGTGCGTGCCTGTATCGCGAGCGTATGATCGTGTGTATCTATGTGCGTGCGCGTCTGTATCGCGTGTGTATGTGCGTGTGGGTGTATGTGCGTGCCTTTATCATGTATGTATGAGCGTGTGTGTGTGCCTGCGTGCCTGACAGCGGCATTGACACAAAAAGGCTTCGGGCCAACTCATTTGGCCCAATTCAATTTAAGTTAACCACCATATTCCTTCTTGGCTGCCTTCTTTGAGCTCATCAAGACCACAATTATGAAAACAAATTCTCGCCTATACTTTATGCTGACTACATTATATGCGCTTAATACACCTCCGCGTTACGGACAGCCGAGGCGGCGACGGAGAGGCAAACCGCTCAGCCCCATTTGGTAGTCTCATTTTTTTCGAAGCGCCTATTTGTATTTATCGAAGCGTCTTAAAAAATATATTTCTCACTTTGTTCTATCGGAAGCCCACTTTCGTCATGAATATTGCTTAAGAGAGAGGTTCTCATTTGATGCTTCAAGGGGCCGATTAAACAAGCGTGCGCAGTGATTCTAATGCGGCTGCAGTGAGCCAGTGGAGGCTTCAGCGTGCCGTGCGCAGCGCGCCGGCCAGGAGAGGGGAGAAATCCGAGGAGAATTGAGGAGGAAAACGCGCGCGCGGAGAGGAGAGTGTCGCTACTTTCTAGATCAAGGGGCTTTAGGTGCGTGAACGTGCAGAGACAGCGCAGTCAAAAGGCAGATGCGGGGAGAGGAGCGACCGGTTTCTGCAAGAAAGGCGGCGAAACGCGTGCGACGCAGCGCCCCTTGGCCGAGCTTGGGAGGTCTATAGACCGTTGCATCGGGCGACGAGGACCGGACTGGCAACCAGCGCTTTCCTCCTTTCTGGCTTGTGCGCGACGGCGCGGAGTGTGCGGGCTAGTGCTTGGATGAGTGGCGTTTTCGAACAATTTTTGCGTGTTTTAGGTCGAGCTGCGTATTTTGTTTTCTTTTATTGCGATGTCAGCCAGCGAAAGGTAACGGATAATAACTGTGCCGTTTTTGGTTGTTCTATTGACTAGAAAAAAAGGAAACTGCTGTCAGAATAAGTATGCGACTCGTGCATCAACAAACGCGGAGTGTTTACGCTTGTGCGCACTCTTCAAGGTACATCGTTTGTGCTACGTTACAGGTTCTAAATCTGCAAGTGCCGCAATATGTCCGGAATTACCAGTGTTCCACGCAGTCAAACGTCCATCGAATATGGCCAGATGTGCGAACAAACATAAGCGGTCAAGTACGGCCCTGTCCGGTTAAGTGCAAGACATCTAAGTAGCACTCGAGTAGCCACCTGAGTTGTTTTCGCTTCGTTTTATTATTATATTTTAATATGATGTGTTTGGTCTAACAATTAGCTTCGTAGCTCGGCTCAACACGGTGATCGCTGAAGTTGATGTATACCGGTATTAACACGGACGAGAAATCCCTGAGTTCGCAGCGGGGTAACCGGCATCATACATTTAATTATTGCTCCGTACCAGCCTTGTAAAACCCGAACAGTCAATGAACACTACGTCAAAAGGATGTGGTAAGATCTTTGTCGTGAGGTTGCAACTTCCGTAAGACAGGGGGGTGTATCGTATACGATGAGCGATATGAAAGCCGAATAGTAAAAACAAAAACAAACAAAAAAAACAATTCTGTCGCTCCGTGCGTAGAACAACTTCCTCAGGAAGACAAATTTCTACGTGGTCAAGAACCGTGTCTGACAAGTCGCGCAATAACATACACCATACTTAATTCCCTTCTAAGCGCGATACAAAAACCACGTTGTTACGCTCATCTAGTGTTTATTGAACTGCCAATTTTGCTGCTTAGCTTTGCGAACGACAGCAAGCATTTCGCAAGAACAGTACATCTGGTATACGAAGTAAAAAAAAACGCGAATCACATCCGATGCCGATCAAAGGCTCGAGCCCGGGCGCGCTTCGTGCCTCACCGGCAGAGGAAGCTCTCTATCTTCATCTTATCGCCGCCAAAATCCAATCAAATATCACGACTCTTAAAAGAAAAAGGAGCGCTCCGACATGTGAACATCAGCACTATTTTTATGTATACCAGCACCTCCCTGTAAACAGCTCTAACTTCGTCCACACCGGTGGGCAATAAACGAGGGAGTAATAAGCGGTCACTTAAAAGTTTAGAAACAAGATTGGCAACTGTCTGTGAGCAACAAACAGATGCCGCGCCATGAAATGGAGACTGCGTGTTCACTCACGACCGCATGTACGAGCGGTAGTCGGTGCGTCAGCATAAACACACTGTGAATGAAAACAAAAACTAACTAAAAGATTACAGTCCAAGAAAAAAATTTATCGTGTACCCTAAGAGTGGCGTAACTTGCTTGCCCTGCTAGAACGAGTCCAAATATTTGCGTGGTTTTCCAACAGGCAGTGCCGAAAATATATATGACATCGACCACTTGCAACACGTTCGCGCCACCGTATATTAACATCATTGACTCTCAACGGATGAAACCTTTTCAGGACGTCTCACTGACCCATTTTCTACGTAGACCGCATCTCTCGATACAAAATTCAGCGCGCCAGAACGAAAAAAACCGACTGCAACTGCAGCCGCACGCATACTTTCCATACAAACGCGGAGCTTCGCACATGCCAGTGGGTTGCCAGACCAGAGACGGCGCCGCCCGCTAGGCAATAAGCGGCGCCCACGAAAAAAAGGTCTATAGGCTTCCCAAGCAACGCTTAGCGGCGCTGCTGCTCTTGACAGGGAGCGCCATCTCTAGCAGAAAAAGAGAAACTGGGGTGTAAGCAGCGCGCGTTTTCCCTTCTCTCCACCGCGTTGCTGCTCGTTCTGTGCACGTGCAGAGCTCTCGCGGTGCACTTGCGGCGCCTCACAATGTACCGCTAGGGTGGCTAGAAGGGGAAGGTGTGAAAAGCGGCCTCGGAAACCGGTCCCCAAAGTGCGCCGATGCCGCAAGGGGCGCTGTACGCAGGGGCGCGTGGCGTAGTGCAGACGACGTACAGCGCAGCCTTGCTAGCGTCCGACAAACATGGCTCGCGCTATTTTTTGCGTGCTACACTTTCCAACGCTAATCGCTCTTGCTGAGCGAGTGCACTAATAAAGGGTTGACTTTATCTCCTCCTTTCAAAATAGCGTTCGTATGCATTATCATGTAGCAGGCTGCATACCGAGTAACACTGCGCGCGCCAGCAATTTCGCTCGAGGCACTTCAGGCGCGACACTTTTAAGCACCGTGTTATCATTATTATTTTTTTTGCGCTTGTGCCGAGCCGTTTTACAAATTGCAATTACGCATCCCTGCAACATATTGAAGTCATTTTCAATGCTTATTTATATTGTTAAAAACTTGCCTGATCTCGTACTTGAACCCATTACTATTCACTGGGTTCTGGTCAAAACGTCGTCGTGACGTTTTGGAAACGTGCACATGATGGTCATGTGTACGTTTTGCTGGAAGAGGGGGGAAAATTAGTTGAAAAGAAAACACATTCGTACACGAAGCAAGCTTATTTCAACTGTGCAATAAAATGTTTTCTACAGAGCACAGGGCTTAGCCCACTTGGCTTTCTTTTCTTCCTCCTTTTGGTTGACTCCTTTTAAAAAGACGTGCACCCGTCTTACGCGATAAAAGCGTGCAACAGATTGCGTTAACGTAATGCTATGCTCACTGCAGCCGACTTGTGACGTTTGCCCGATCTTTTGCCACATGTCTGCAACGGACTGGATGAAGTCGTACGGTGCGTCTGATGGAGATTTCGCCCCCCCCCCTTTTTTTTTGGTGATGAGGCAAGCTGCTTTGCAAGGTTCGTTGATGCAAAGAATCTGCTTCCTTGTCACATAGCCCGCGATGTAATAGACAAGGCGGACACCAGTTCTTCAGATTTAGCTCTCGGTATCGCACGAGCCCACTTTTCAAACAGCTTTCCTTTTTTTCCTTTTTTTTTCTTTTCCACGCCGGTGCTTGGAACAAAAATTCTTTTTCTGTGGACGACCTGTACGGGGCTATGCGAATAGTCACTTTTGAACCAAATCGAATACTACTTGAATATTATTCGAATAGTGTTCGAAAAAGGCAACGGTTTTCAAACAGTTCTATATTTCAACAATATTTTACTTGGAACAAACAGTCACAAACATTAACAAAGGAACATTACTATTAACTTTAACCGGCAAAAAATGCCCCAGTTATGTAAACTGAGGTAAGCTCGTATAAGCAGCGACAGCCTACAAGACATTTTTAACTGTACATTGATATACAGTGGTTTCTTCAGCATTCAAGGCGGTACTTTGTCGCCAACTTTAAAAAAACTGAGGCATAAAAATCAAAATTTTTGATGAATCAACCTCAGGAATCTCATGATGAGCATAGCAGATTGAGGACACTATCGCTTGGCGACACTAAAGTTTTAAATAGAAGCACCTTCATCTGTAATTAGTACGGTATCGATAGTCCAGTGAAAAATTCGGCTGCATGCATGTATCTTGGTAATCCAACAGTTAAAACAAGAAACGTGCGGCCTCGATGTTCTAATGTGTTGCTCCTTTGGGGTCTTTCCGCCAGTGCTAATTATTCGAAAAATATTCGGCATATCGAATACGTGCTATTCGATTCGAGTACCGGATTGAATAGAACACCATTCGATTTGTTATTCGAGCTTTTCGAACTTCCACAGACTGCTGTTTGTACCCAAGTTGCAGTCAGGAATGAAGCAAGAAAGTTCAGCTTTCTTGGCTTTTTAGGGCATTATACTCAAACTCAAAAAGCTACGATCCATGTACAATAAAAACCACGTGAAAGCTGAAAAAAAAACGACGCCGCGCTGCCAAGCGCTAGGCTAGATTCGGGTAAAATCTGCGACAGCGGCGGCTGTCCCATGCATGGATGGATGGATGGATGGATGCTATGAGCGTCCCCTTTATAACGGAGCGGTGACAAGTGTGCCACCAGGCTCGACAACAAAAAAATTCCTTTACTCTTCTTTTTCTTAATGTTGGCCTCGTGCCTCTACTTCAAGCCAGCATAGGGTGCCTGAATGGTGGGCGAGGAAAACCATTCAGGCACCCTAAGCATGGATGGATGCAAGAAAGTTCAGCACCAGCGCCCCTGGCGGCATCGGCGCGCAGAGGGACCCCGTATGGCAAGGGAAACGCACTGCGCTCAGCACACCTCCCCATTCTAGCCACCCTAGTACTGCTTGCAGTGAGGCTTCAAAAGGATTTTCAAGCTTGACTGGCACTTCCGAAAAGCGAACTTCATAAAATGAGAAAGGCTCGTCAATCACGTTAACGGTGAAGAGCAGACGATCGACGACAACGACACCCGACTCAAAGCGAAATGCATTTCCCAAGTCGCGATTACACCGTGTAGGACGTATACCTCGAGGTAAGTCTCATTCTGTCATGTTAAAGATGAATAATGGTCCACATGCACTCCGAAATGAAGCCGTACACGCTATCGATGTTCTGCGGCGTGGACTACGAATCATATCATTGTTGTTTTGATATGGCATGCTCACAGTAGCAGCCGTATACTTTCGTGAACAAACGTTTGCGGCGTGCGAAAAAAAGGTTATACGGCCATGGCACTGAATCCTGAGAAGGTTAGAGTCAAGTCCTCCGTGCCGCTGGAGAATCACCCGCCGATTAAGACGCGAGGCAGCTAGCTGAGCTTTAACCACTGTGAAGCAAGATGAACTGCTCGCCTCGTTTTTTCGGCTCTCGCGTCATGCTTGCAGTCTCTTTTTATGATATCGACTTGACAGGCGTATAAAACTTGTTGCTTGAACGCGGCTAGAAAAACGCACAAAATCAGAAGGTGGTTACTTCAACGTTGCAATTGCAAAGCATGTATTAAGTGCCAGTTATATTTAGCGGCTTAAATATATATCACCCTAATAAAGTGACAAAAACAAAGCAAACCTGCAGAACGATGTCAAAGCTTGCTGAAAATGCACAGACGTCCGTTCCGGCGTGATAAAGCAGCCTTCCCGACGCGTGAAATGCAGGCGCCGAACTTCTGACAATGTGCCGAGTTCAGTTGAATTCAACCAACCGCGCAACGCTAACGGTATAACACGAATGTGAACGTTCATCAACGACGGGTAGGTCTCACGAGCACGGGGAATCAAAACACAAAGTTGCTTCACCTACAACCGTAACTGGACTTTAAATATGCGAGAAGACAGCGAGTAATCATTACTGTAGTCGCTGAGTGAGACGAACTTGCTCATCTTCTCTACGGTAACATCCCTCCATGGATCCGTCCCTCTCACTGTATGTTGGCTTTTCGAAAGTATGCGTCCACGCATACTTATCTGTGTGGTTGCATGTCTCTCTGACGACTTGTGCGCAAAAAACAACATGAAGACGCCGCCGCGCAGCACGCCGGAGCGTTGGGTCAAAGTCCGCTCCGCAACGTCTTCGCGAAGAGAACTGCGCTCTTTCTGCAGCCGGCGCCAAATGCTCCCGCCCGAATGAAGTTAACACCTTGCAGATAAGAGCTGTTATGTTTAGAACGCACCGGATACGTTTACATCGACGCGCGGCAGCGATAAAACGACCCGAGGAGAAGACGAAACTTACCGGCGGATAGCTGCTGATGTTCCAGGGAGGTTTGATGCACTTCCGCCGTCCGTACGACTTGGCCTGGTGAATCGAAGTCGTGTTTCGTGTCTGTGCTGCTACCATCATCCAGAGATTCCCGCTCATATTAATCGGAATCCGTCGAAATTGCCCGTTTCTGTGGAGCACCCGCGAGCGGCGTCGACGCGAAGTCTGAAACAACGAGCGCTCACCTACCCGACTACGAACGAGCTTTAAAAATCTCCCCGCGGTGGAAAAAACAAACTCGCAAACAAAACTCATAAAAAACATGTTATTTTATGCTCTGTATTGCGTGAGCTGTCCAGAACCGCTCAGAGAGTGCCAAAACTTGAAGTCATCGATAACATACTATCGATGGGAATAGGCGCGTTCACGAAAGTGTTAAAAGGTTTATTGAAGGTAACACGACAGAATTCTTACAGGAACCAATCATTGGCGAGTGTGAACTAATATGACGCCACCAACCCTTTGATGATGATGATATGTGGAGTTTATTGGCGCAAGGGCCATGCTTGGCCAAAGAGCGCCACGATAAAGCAGTAACAATGGTCCGTGGTCTGAAAGGGAGGTGATCATGTTACGTGGCTGTATAGGGGCCTAAAATTCCGTGCCCTAGGGCGGCTAATATGAGAGTGACGTGATGTGTGCAGTGAGGATCAATGACAAGTGGTCATGATAATGAAACTACAGAAAGATGGAGACGGCACGAATGCTTCATCAACAGCCCTTGTGTCCAAGGGCCGTGAGGCAGGTGCTATTTTAATGTAGCCACCACAGCAGCAACCGCTACTGAGAGGTCGTGCTACGGGTTGCCTGAAAACATGACGTGAAAACTATTTACATCCCTAAAAAATGCGAACAAGGATTCGTATTTAAAAAGCGGTTCCCTACCTATCAACATCGCTGGATGCAATGGCACTTGGTGTCGGCGGGAAAACGGAAACAGTGGGAAACGCATTTATCACACACAGGTGGATCACCATCGGACAAAAGGTATGCATGTGTGCTGTGGGTGTGTCCTATTTGAAGCCTAGTAAGTGTTACTTGTGTGAGGCGTGACCTGGATACTGGTGGCCAATATCCAAGATTCGGCTTGATGACATGTACTTTATTTTGGGTTTGCTTATCCCATAAACGCTGCCAACAGGGTGTCGGAACGGAACAAAAACCGAAAACGAAAATTGATATTTTTGACCGGAACGAAAACGTAACCGAAACTTTATTATTTCGTTCTGGAGTGAAACCGAAATTTTTTCAATTGTTTTTTGGTTCACGAGAAAACTTCGCAATCCGGAACAACTGAGCTCATGCAACGTGAGCAGTTATGAATATCTCAGGGTACAGTATTAGTGCGTACCTCAGGGCAGGAATTCCAAAGCAAAGATATGTTGAAATTGTGCGAAAAACGAAAACAGTGGCAACCAGAGATGTTTATATTAACGCAAGTTGACTTTCGCGCGCCTGTCATGCAGGCAAAAATGGAGAGGGCATTGTCGGCGCTGAAGTTTGTTACAGCGAAAGCTGTTATGAGATCACAACAGCTGACTTTGGCACCATAGTTGTCCGCCGCCGCTGGTGTCCGTGACCGCTATCGCGTGATATAAGAAAAAATTAATGAGAAACGAATTTCTAGGATCGGATGGGATTTTAACCAGCGCCCTCTGTGTGGCAGTCGGGTCTTCTACCAGAGTGCCACGCTGGTGCTTGTAACTCCTTCACAAAAACACCCTATACAGGCGTCATGTCGGGCAAGGAATCGCGTTAACATAATATAGCATGGCAGAAGAGGAAAATAACATCCAGTCATCAGACAATGCTAATAGCGCAAAGAGTGTGTGCTTTAATGCAGGGCTTAAGACAGGGGGAGCTCGGAAGGGCCCGGCCCCCCTTCCATTTCTTAAGGAGGGGCTGTATGTATGTGTGTATGTACGTACATAGGTCGCCGCCCTCTGAGAGCCCCCCTCCAATGAAGGGAGACTTTAAGCGCCGCTTTAATGCTTCCCATCAGTGTTGCGGAGTTGCCCCACTAGAATTGGAATAACTCCGGAATCATTCCACATTTTCCCGATCCCGGAATGGAATGGGGACAACGCTTGGAGGAATGGAATGAGAATGGAATTAAGCGCCTTTTGCACGGAACGGAATGGGAATAGAATTACGTCTTTTTCCGAAAACAGAGCACGTTTTCTTCTGCGTCCTGTCTTTCAAACTTCAAACATTAGTAAGTCAGAGCCTCGAAATTAACAATAAAGCCGTATTTTTAACCTATATATGCCCAAACTAAAAAAAAAAAGACAAAATATTTTTTTTCACAAAAAGTGTTCCACTCTCAAAAGAAAGCACAAGTTCTTTATTTACTGCCAGGTAAACGCAACACTGTTTTTCAAGCCGTCCTATACACCTTTTCACAGGAGCAGCCTCGAACCATTGAGCTGCAGGGGTAGAGGGTATGCTCTCAGTGTTGCCATCGTGCTTTGGGCTGCGCCACTGCTGTGTTTGTGTTGCTTCGGTACGCGTTTGTGTGGCTGTGTTGTGCGCCCGTCTCCGATACGAAGTGACTACCATGGCAGAAAATTTACTGAATTTGCATAGCAAGTCGTCTGGCCATCACTGTGTTGTGTACGAGTGAACGAACAAGCAGCAGAAGAGAAATCTTTTAGGTGCAATCGTGTGTCCACAGCACAGTACGCCACGCGATGAGTGCAAGTGTGGCATGTTCGCGCTGCATCGTTTTCCTTCATCGCCTGAATTGCGGCATCAGTGGGTGGCTTCAGTAAATCGGAAGAACTTCCACAGTCGCCATCGTCACGCCTCTCTTCCCGGTATTTCGTTGGCGGCAAGAAATCCGACGAGAACATCGTTCCCTCGCAGCATCCTGGATAGGAAGGTACGCAAGCCACTGATGACTCACCTAGTAACTCGTAAGAATGTTACGGATTCGTACTTCATATCGTCCATAACAGCGGCCTACACGGCTGCAAACTCCTCCTTGTCCGGTTACGCATGTGCAGCCTGCGCGCACCGTACTTCACCGAAGGGCCTCACGGAAACCCACGTGCGATGGGGCCTACTGTTCACTGCTTGCGATGGTGTCACATTCCCCTTCACCAGCACGACTTTTTCATTCACATTGTGCGCCAGCGACTGACCCACCCAGCCAGACTGCACGTAGTTGTGCGACTCCAGTGCCTCGAAGTTGCACACCTGGCAAAGACCCCTCGCATTCGCCTCAACAATGTTCACTCGCAGTATTTCTGGCCACTCACACATGTCCTCAACCTAGTCTTCGACGTCGTTGGGGTGAATGTAGGTCAAGGTATCTGTGAAGAAGGATTGTGCGGTGTTTACAGTTTACACCTGACAAACTTAGGCGCCACGAACGAGTATGCACGGAGGTGTGAAATTGATGAATAAGCCGCAGACTTTTAGTACGCCAGTAAAGGAAAGCAGTAGACAGCTGCAAGAACACTCTAGTTACCAATTATTAACACTTCACGCCATGATCGACCGTCGCAGACGCGCAGCTCATTCTTGCGTTGCAAGCGTGAATGCGCGCCGCTGAAAGGTTCAGACAGCGATGAATCGGTCAGTGGCAGCGACGACATCGAACAAAACAGTCTAAAGAAACTAAAAATCAGCAAACACAGGCTTTAGCAGAGATCTCACACCAACGGATAGCGCGCCGGTTCGAGTACGTGCAGCCCAAGATGGCGATTTGGCCAATCTTGCACGTTAGATGGCGCGCATTTCAATATGGCGCCCCCCTGGCGTGAGAATTTGAAAAGGTGTATACATATAGGACATTGGGCATTTGGGGTGCCATGTGCGGCTGTGGTAAGCCTTGAAACATTTCACGTGCACACCTACATTGCACTTCTTCATCTCCATGATGTATTTCATACAAAGCACGCGTTTGCCCGGAGAAAGCGGTCGGCATTTCACGTGCACTTCTTGCTCTCCATGACGTCTTTCACACAAAGCACGCGTTTGCCCGGAGAAAGCAGTCAGTACGTGGCAGCATGAAAAGCAAGCAATGTCTAGGCTTGCACACGTTGAGAATGAGGCCTGCTTGATGTGCTGTAGGTGGCGCTAGTCATCAGTTAAAGAAATAGCGATGTTAGAGTGCATCAAAGAAGCGTCCTATATGTAGGACACTGGGCATATATGGGTTAAAATGGCTTGGCTAATTACAAGCACGGTACATTTTTAAGCAACGTGCCTACTACAAACCGAGGCATAAGTTAGTGTACGAACAAATGCACTATCCCAGCAGATACAGAAGGGAGAAAACAAATTATTTCTGCGCGTTGGTTCCCATTGATACCCCCACACGAAAGTGGCAAATACTCTATGCACAGCCTGATCTTTATCTCATGAGCAGTTTAGTACCTGACACACGTAAATAACCTTTGCGACAAAGAAGGCATTGCATACCTGCCCACAGGTGAACACAGAAAGTTCTCCTCACCCCATCAATGCTTGTGAGGTGCGCTTGACAAGTATGAGTGCTGACGAGCAGTGCGGCCCAGTGTTCCGTATTCGATGCAAAGGCACAAGGTGCCCGAGCGGTGCACTGTTCCAATTAATGCCAGCAGATATAGAGGGTTTTCTTCCCCATTAACGAAATCTTCGTTTTCCTCCATATTCCCAACCGCTCCAGACGCGTGGCAAAACTGCTTAGCCTTCTTGAATACTACTTTTGTCAGCAAAAAAGTATGCTATGTCGTCATTTTAGCATTAGCACATTTAAGCTTAAACAATATTATAACACCACCATTCGTTCAAACACGCTGACCATGCAAACACTATAGGTAGCGGGAGAACTGCCCCTATGGGAATTAGTAGAGTGGTTGTACTGCACGAGATACGTCACCAAGTTACTATCCCTCGACCTTGGTAACGTGTTTTGCGTACTTTTGCAGTTCTTAATGCATCTGATGGCATCAGCTTTATGGGGCGTTCATTCTTAACTCGATAAAACTATCAAGGGACCTTTCCTACGTTGAAGAACTGCAGGAATGGAATTGAGCTGCCCGGCCATTCCCAGTGTCCAAATGGGCTAAGTTTTTTACTTCCGAGGAATTGAAAGGAATGGAATTGTGGCAAGTTCTAATTCCCCGGAATGGAATGGAGGCCCCCATTCTGCAACACTGCTTCCCACCCACTGCAAAGTACCCAGCCATAATACATCATCATCATCAGCCACAGCACAAAGTGCTCATTATGCCTTACAGATGTGTAGCGGGTACCACGATCCTCCGAAGAATGACGAAAAATGGCATAGTGGGAACTTCGCTACTTCAGAAAAATTGTGATGATTTATGGCGTAGTGGGTACCTTGCATGTGTACTTGTATTAGTTGCCCCAAGAGACTCTACAACGGGCTCTACAAAGTCCGCTCTTCCAGCTTTCGCTGTGACTGTGCTGCATATTCCGTGCAGGCCTGGCTATCTATCAGAACAGCGGTCTCGCACATCAGAGAGTACACTCAATGACGTGCTGCTTCTGAGATCGTGCTCCACTCCCTTGACACAAAGCATTGAGCCCACTAAAAAAAATTCATGTTTGTCTTTTGAGAAAATAAATACTACGACTTTGAAATTAATGCTGGTTTGTGCCAGGGCTGGGCAGTATCGCGATACAAGAGTATCGCGATAGTATTTCAGAGATACTTTTGAGTATCTGCATTTCTGTATCGAGATACATTTGAAAAATGTATTTGTATCTCAGTAGTGAAATACATTTACAATGTATCGTTTGTATTGTGATACAACGCAGGACACGAGTATCCCGTTACATTTTTTTTTTATCGGGAATGAGCTGAGGCGTGTTTCCAAGGGGGGAATGAAGTTTTTTTTTTGTGCCAAGACAAGCAAAGGCGCGCCGCCGGTTGCCGACAGAAAGGGCGGCGATGGTTTCCCCTCATGCGCGGAATGGCCCATGTGGTAAAGCACGCGACACCAGAGACGGCAGAATCACGGAGGCAGTGTTGTCGGCCTCTGCCGACGAAAGTCGCTGTCTCTCAAGGCCAGTGCAGCATGCCTAATTTTTTTCGGGTAGCAAGCCATTACTTCGTGACCCTCCCGCGTGGATACCGCCTTGCAACAGAGGCTTTGCAATGCTTCGCGTGCGTTCAGTTCTCAAAGCGGCGGCACTTCGAAAAGCAGTTCCCGTAGTCGCGGCGGAAGTGACTAGAAGATGGCTATCTTTGTCGCCCTTTCAGCCACCTCTCCAGCGTGTCGGGGTGCGTTCCTAATTGATCACAATCGTGAAACTGTCTTTTGTGGTACCAGACTCCCCCACCGTCAGAGCCGACTTCGCCTGTGGCGGCTTGCTGAAATGGGTGCTGGTAGCGTCGGTGGTGGTAATAGCTTTATTGAAGAGTGGCCCTTTCGGCCCAGGCGATGAGTGCTTGCTGTAGTTTCTGATGTGGCGCTCTGAGCAGCTGTCCCTGTTTCCACGTCTGTTTAGAAAGCTGGCAGGAGCGACTTGGGAGCGCTTAAACCCTCTCACCCCCAAACAACGTGATTTTAGGAAGCCAATGTTTGAATTGTACAGTTTTGACGTATTGGGTTCCATTGCGCGTAGGTGATTATGGCCAGCCTATATATGGGCAGTGGAATCCTCAGTTGTCTGACCTGGCGCTGACCGGACCAGACGGCTGAGGATCCGAGGATAGAGACCGACTTCAGCTTCTGGACAGAACAACCCACGTGAGGGCGGAAGTGTTTCGGTATCCAGATGACCCGAGAAGAGATATCGCCACGCTGCAGGGCTATTCCGCTATGAAGGCGGCATTTATTCACTATAACACGAATTTGTGCTCGTCTGCAGCGGTAGACTTTCATTCTTTCGCGAGTCTTGTGCTGAGGTCGAACCGACGCTGTCTAGAAGGCAGCCTATTTGAGAGGCTCACACAGCAACCTTCTCAGCAAAGCAGATCTTATGTGCAATAAACATGTACTTTTTCTCAGTTCACTGGTGTTCATTACCGATTCGAGTGATTTGCTTAGACTGTGCTATTTCTAGCATTGCTCATTTTGTTGTCACCAAGTATGTCGATTTCGGTGTCCAATGCTTGTTACTCTTGCTGTGAAATAGCGTACTTTTTTATTGCAATTGATACATGTAACTATGTCATTATTACTAATTATGTACTTTGTAACCCCCCTCCCTCTGTAATGTCTTATTTGCGCTGAGGGTACTGTAATAAATAAATAAATAAATAAACTGAAAGTATCAATGCGCTGCAACTTTACTAACAACATTATGGTGCACTTATGTCTTTGCGGAGTATGAGCATCCTTGAAATAAAAAAAAAGTATTCCAGTATCTGCATTGCTGTATCTGTATTCCGGAATACTTTTTTCGTCCTATTGCGAAAGTATCTCCGAAATATCCCGTTACGCTAACGGCAAACGTATCTCAGTATCTGTATTTTAGGCTTCCAGTCCATGTATTTCGATATCTGTATTCCGGAATACTTTTCCGAGTATCTCTGCCCAGCCCTGGTTTGTGCTAGTTGGTAGGAATTCGTGGTACAGTTACTTCCACTCCTCTGAAGAACGTGTTTCACCCTTGTCCCACTTTCTTAAGGGGAGGGCAAGTAACTACATCACAATTCCAATGTTTTTTATGATAACCTTTACTTGAAATTCTTGCATAAAAAAAAACGTTACCAAACGTTACGGAACTTTTTTTTTTGCGATACGGAACAGAAACGAAATGGAACTTTTTGTGGTGGAACGAAACTAAAACCGAAACGAAAAACATTTCGTTCCGACAGCCTCGCTGCTAATACGCTCTCAGCTTTTCTTTCATTAGGTGTTCCAAGTGCAGGGACAACTATCGATGTATTGGCGGCAGCGTTGTCGTGGGCCGAGGCAGCTAGTCTGTCCGCCAACACATCTCCCCCGATCTCGCAGTGCCCTGGCACCCAGCACACTACAACATGTTGTTTTAGTGTGTAGAGCGTGCATAATAGGGAGTAAAGCGACACACGGACAGGATTTTTCTGTTTTTTCAAAGTTTTTAAAGTTTTTACGGTGCTCAGAGAATCCGTGTATAGGACTGCACATATTAATTTTAATTTCTTAATGTGGTTAACAGCCACAAGTATCGCGTAAGCTTCTGCTGTGAAGATACTTGAATTGGGTGCAGAATACCGGAATTGGAAAAGGATGGACCAACGGCTGTATAGGACACACCAGTGTGAGACTTTGAAGATTCCGTAAAGAATTCAGGACAGGCGTATTTGTGCTGCAGTTCAAGAAAGTGAGTACGTATATGTGCATTAGGTGCGTGTTTCGTTACTTCTACAAAGGAAGCATCGCAGTCTATGAGCTGCCGCTGACACGGCGGCAGATATGCAACAGGAGCCATCAAACGGTGTTCATGAAGTAGCACAGCCGTTTCCTCAGCGAGGGCCCTAACACAAAGTGATAAGGGCTGTCTCCCTGCAGGACGATTGTTAAACAGGGCAGAACTCGATAAATCATTGACGGTATAGTGTGTGGGGTGTTCTTTGTCTGCGTTCACTTTCAGGTAATATAAAAAGGACATGCAAGATCTCTGCAGGTAAAGCGACCACTCGTTGCATTAAACGTAGAGGCTTTCTACGGTGCTCATTTGAAACGCACCCATAGAAAGGTGAATGCCTAGGTGGTGAACAGGGTTAAGCATCTTCAAGGCGCTTGGTGTCGCAGACTGATAAACAACGGCCCCGTAATCTAGGCGTGTGCGAATGAGGCTTCAGTATAGATTCATCAGGCACTTCCTGTCACTGCTCCATGCAGTGCGTGACAGCACTTTTAGGATGTTCATGGTTTTCATACACTTATTTTTTATATTGTAACGGGCTGAAAAGGACAACGAAGAAGACAAGAAAGAGAACGACGTTGACAGACCCTGCAAGCTGGGCGCCATCTTGCCAGCCGCTGAGTTTATTCCCTGTATATATATTGTAAATATATTCTCCCCGTAACATCTTTGGTGGAAGGTGCAGGGTATTAACTTCACGCAAGACGAAGCTTCGCAGCGGGCGCCTAGTTGCTTCTTCAATGGCGACGGAAGTCGACAATGCCGACCCTTCAGCGGCTACTGTGCGTTCTCCAACCGGCCCGTCAACCCTCATCTTGGAGCCCCCGAGAGAC
Organism: Rhipicephalus sanguineus; assembly: GCF_013339695.2. Taxonomy (NCBI): domain Eukaryota; kingdom Metazoa; phylum Arthropoda; class Arachnida; order Ixodida; family Ixodidae; genus Rhipicephalus; species Rhipicephalus sanguineus. The sequence continues at coordinate 24,088 of NW_023616322.1, forward strand.
CCAGGTACCTTTTCGGGCACCGATAGCGTTGACGTAGAAGACTGGCTAAAGACATACGAGCGTGTGGGCGTACGTATGCGATGGGACCCAACGCTCATGCTGGCCAATGTGATCTTTTACCTAACAGACACCGCGAAGGTCTGGTATGAAACGCACGAGGAAGAGCTGACCAGCTGGGAGTTATGCAAGCAAAAGCTTCGGGAGCTATTTGGCAGACCTCTGGGACGTCAGCGCTCCGCCCAAAAAGAGCTCGCGTCTCGCGTTCAGACATGCACCGAATCCTACCTTACGTACATTCAGGACGTGCTTGCTTTGTGCCGCAGGGTGGATTCGCAGATGTCGGAAGCCGATAAGGTTGCCCATGTCATCAAGGGTATAGCAGATGATGCCTTTCACCTGCTTGTATTCAAGAACTCATCTACCGTACAAAACATCATTTCCGAATGCCGGCGCTTTGAGGAAGCCAAGAGCCGCCGTGTTCTCCACCAGTTTACACGCCTACCTAACACAGCTGCTACATCCACCTGCGAAGACCCCCGCCTGCCTTCTACGGAAAGTTCCAGTGATGTTGTCCGCATTGTCCGCCGAGAAATCGAAGCCGCTGCTCCGCTCACGTCACCAACCCTCAACTCCGACAACCATCACGCCACCGTCTCCCTCATCCAGTCCGCCGTGCGTCAGGAACTGGCCAACGTCGGCCTGAACAACATCTGCTCAATTCATCGACCTGAATATGCTCCACCAACTCCAACTGTTGCTGTCACACCGAACCGACGCTTTTCCGCTCCACCACGTTATCGTAACCCGGCGGAATGGCGCACACCAGACGACCGGCCAATATGCTTCAACTGCGGTCGTGTAGGCCATATTTCTCGTCACTGCCGTTCATGGTCTAACTCGACACCATGGCTTTACTTTCCGTCCCATCGCCTCCCTCCCGGTAATCCACGCTCATCGCCGCAAACACAGCCGCTCAAGCCTGACACTTCTTTGCCCACTCGACTCAGCCGCTCACCTTCGCCGCAACGCCGTTTTTCCCGCTCGCCCCCATCTCGTCGATTGCCGTCCCCAAGCTCCTTCCGGCGCTCACCTCCGGAAAACTGACGGGAGCAGCTCCTAGAGGTGATGCTGCAATCACGACCCGATGCCAAAATCCTCTCCTGACCCTGCCCGCACATCGGAACCTTATCAGTGTAGACGTGGACGGTGTACCAGTTACGGCCCTTATTGACACTGGCGCGTACGTGTCTGTTATGAACGCTGACCTCAGAACACGCCTAAAAAAAGTCGTTACTCCTGCCCCAAGCCCTGTGGTCCGAACTGCCGATGGTGGAACAGCTGCCGTGATTGGTGTGTGTTCAGCTCGTGTGACCGTCGCCGGACACCACACATCGGTTATGTTTTACGTCCTAGAACATTGCCCTCACGACCTAATTTTGGGACTTGACTTCTTGTCGTAACACTCGGCCTTGATAGACTGTTCTGCCGGCGTTGTGCAACTCGCTCTACCTACTGCTGTTGACCCTCCCGGTTGCCCTCCAAGCCGGCTTTGTTCCGCAGACCACCTTCGCCTTTCTCCACGGACAGTTACTTACGTCGGCGTCTCACCTGTACCACCTGTACCCGACGGTGACTATATAGTGTCTCCAAATCTTGAAGTCCTGCTTTCGCAAAACGTTGCGTTTCCGCACACTCTCGTTACTATAACGGACAACGCCTCCTGTCTACCGCTAGTGAATTTTGGCCTATGTCCACAAGTTCTCCCTCGTGGCATTTCACTTGCGGAAATCATGCCGGCGGCCGACTGCCACATTTCAACTCTAAGTTACGACAGAGATTCGTGTGCAGAGAAACCTTCCCCTACTACTCCATCAGAACAAGGTGCTTTAACTCAGATGATTGCACCCGATTTTCCTACCCAACATGCTGATGAACTGCGCGCTCTCCTTGCGTCCTTTTGGGACATCTTCGACCTTGGCGACCGCCCTCTCGGACAAACGTCAGTTGTTAAACATCGGATTGACACAGGCGATGCGAGACCAATTCATCGGCGACCCTACCGCGTCTCCCATACTGAGCGACAAATCATCCAAAAAGAAGTCGACAAAATGCTTTCTCGGAATATCATCGAGCCTTCCAGCAGTCCATGGGCGTCCCCTGTTGTACTTGTTAAGAAGAAGGACAACAGTTGGCGATTTTGCGTTGATTATCGGCATTTGAACAAGATCACAAAGAAGGACGTCTATCCTCTGCCACGCATTGACGACGCCCTGGATTGCCTTCACGGTGCACAATATTTTTCTTCAATCGACCTTCGCTCCGGGTACTGGCAAATTGCCGTTGACGAGATGGACCGTGAGAAGACGGCCTTTATTACTCCCGACGGCCTTTACCAGTTTAAAGTGATGCCGTTCGGTTTGTGCAATGCGCCCGCCACGTTTGAACGTATGATGGATGCCCTGTTGCATGGCTTCAAGTGGTCCATCTGCCTCTGCTACCTGGATGACCTAATCGTTTTTTCTCCATCCTTTGTGACGCACCTTGAAAGGCTATCGAAGATCTTATCTGTCTTCCGTAAGGCGGGCCTGCAGCTAAATTCGGCCAAGTGCCACTTCGGCCGTCGTGAAATTTCTGTGCTCGGGCATCTCGTTGATTCCTTCGGTGTTCGCCCTGATCAAGATAAAATACGGGCTGTGAAAGATTTTCCTGTGCCAAATTGTTCCAAAGACGTTCGCAGTTTCTTCGGCCTCTGTTCTTACTTCCGTCGTTTTGTCAAAAACTTTGCCGACGTCGCGCGCCCTCTCACTCAGCTCCTCAAGAAAGACGCTGCCTTCGTCTGGGGTCCTGAGCAAGCGGATGCGTTCTCCAATCTGGTACAACTGCTTACCTCTCCACCTATTCTCGCCCACTTTGACGTATCAGCTCCAACAGAAGTCCGTACCGATGCAAGCGGTCATGGCATCGGTGCAGTCCTGGCCCAGACACAACAAGGTCGGGAACGCGTTGTTGCCTATGCCAGCCGCCTTCTTTCTGCTGCTGAGCGCAAGTACTCCATTACTGAACGCAAATGTCTGGCGCTCGTTTGGGCAGTCGGAAAATTTCGCCCCTATTTGTACGGCCGGCCATTCACAGTCATCACTGATCACCATGCCTTGTGTTGGCTTTCGTCCCTGAAAGACCCTTCAGGCCGCCTTGGTCGTTGGGCTCTGCGCCTCCAAGAATTCGACTACTCAGTTGTCTACAAAACCGGCCGCTTGCACCAAGATGCCGACTGTTTGTCCCGATATCCTGTTGACCCCCCAGACAGTTCTACGGCCAACCTTTCTACCAACGTTTTCTCTCTGTCTGCTTTTCACGACATTGGAATCGAGCAACGGCGGGACACCTTCTTGCACGATATCATCCAAAGGCTAACATCCGCGACGCCCGACCCTTCCCTTGGAATGTTTGAGCTTCATGATGGTGTATTGTACCGTTGCAACATGCGTCCTGACGGCCCCAACAGACTACTCGTCGTTCCTCCTCACCTGCGTCAGACTGTTCTCGCCCAGCTTCACGATATGCAGACAGCCGGTCACCTCGGCGTTTCACGGACTTATGACAGAGTTCGCCGGCGCTTCTTCTGGCCTGGACTGTACCGCGACGTCTCCCGTTATATTGCTGCCTGTGATCTTTGTCAAAGACGGAAAACACCTACTACCCATCCTGCCGGACGCCTTCAGCCGCTCGACATACCATCAGAGCCATTCTACCGTGTGGGTGTTGATCTCCTTGGCCCTTTTCCTACGTCCCCTGCGGGCAATAGGTGGATTGCAGTAGCAACTGATTATGCAACCCGATACGCGATCACACGGGCTCTTCCAACTAGCTGTGCAACTGACGTTGCCGACTTTCTCCTCGAGGACGTCGTCCTACACCACGGCGCCCCTCGGCAGCTCCTCACCGACCGAGGCAGCTACTTCCTTTCGAAAGTGGTTGATGACCTCCTACGCCCATGCGCCACCAAACACAAGCTTTCAACTGCTTATCATCCGCAAACCAACGGCCTAACCGAGCGCCTCAATCGAACTCTTACTGACATGCTATCCATGTATGTCTCCGCTGATCATCGCGACTGGGACACTACGTTACCGTTTGTCACCTTTGCCTATATTTCTTCTCGACACGATACCGCTGGGTTCTCTCCATTTTTCCTTTTGTTCGGCCGCGATCCTACGCTACCTTTCGACACACTTCTGCCGTCCAAACTGAGTTATACGTCGGAGTACGCTCGGGAGGCAATAACGAAGGCCCAAGAGGCGCGCGAAGTTGCTTGACGCCGACTAGTGGACTCGCAGGAAAACCAGAGGCGTGTATAAGACGCCCATGCACCATCGTGACGTCCACTACGCGCCCGGCAATCTGGTTCTGCTTTGGTCCCCCACGCGCCGCCTGGGACTTTCCGAGAAGTTACTCCCACGCTATTCAGGCCCTTACCGCATCTTACGCCAGGTGACCGACGTCACCTACGAAATCGCCCCTAGTGACCCCACCGTCGTTCACCCTCGCACTGACGTAGTTCACGTTACGCGGCTCAAGCCCTATCACTCGAATGCCTCCTGATGAGCACCGGGTCGGTGCTTCAGCCGCCGGGAAATAATGTAACGGGCTGAAAAGGACAACGAAGAAGACAAGAAAGAGAACGACGTTGACAGACCCTGCAAGCTGGGCGCCATCTTGCCAGCCGCTGAGTTTATTCCCTGTATATATATTGTAAATATATTCTCCCCGTAACAATATGCTTGATGTGTGAAATAAAGGTCTGTTTAAGAGTCCAGAATTAGACCTAGAAATTTATGTTCCACCTCTACAGGTAACCGCTGGCCATACAAGTCAATTTCGGGTTTTGAGTGGAGGCCTCTCTTTCTAGAAAAGAGAACACACCTGCTCTTTTGTGGGCTTAGCCTGAACCCGTTTTCATCTGCCCATTTAGACACCTTGTTGAGACAGAGCTGAACACGCCTCTCACACATTGCAAGATAAGAAGACTTAAAGCCGTTCTGGACATCATTCACATATGTGGAATAGAACGTGTTATGTGGGATGCAGGGACGCAAGGAATTCATTTTTATAATAACAAGGGTGCAACTCAGCAAACAAACCTGTGGTACTCCCGTTTCCTGAAGAAATGGTCGGGAGAAAACATTGCCCACTCGAACACGAAATGTGCGATTGGATAGATAATTTTCGACCATGGTGAACATTCTACCTTGCACACCTAAGTGTCACAGGTCTCTCAGTATTCGAAAGCGCCATGTTGTATCGTACACTTTTTCCTTATCAAGGAATACCGAGAGGAAAAATTGCTTGTGGACAAATGCTTCGCGAATCTGTGACTCAATGCGGATTAAGTGGTCCGTTGTGGATCGACACTTTCGAAATCCGCACTAGTACGGGTCAAGTAAACTATTCATTTCGAGAAAATATATTAACCGGCAGTTTAACATTTTTTCAAAGACTTTACTTAGGCAACCTGTTAGCACGATGGGTCTGTAACTAATGACAGAGCATGGATCTTTGCCCTGTTTCAGAATAGGTATCACGATAGCTTCTTTCCAGGAAGAGTGGATCTCACCGGAAAACCATATTTCATTGTAGAGAGAAAAGAGTGTTTTTTGTGTTTCATGGGAAAAGTGTGTTGACATTTCGTACACAATACGATCAGAACCTGTGGCAGACTTGTAGCAACAGTTAAGTGCTGCCTGTAGCTCTGCTAGGCGGAACGGTGTATTGTATGCCTCTTTTTTTGTAGATTTCCTTTCCAACCTCTCCCGTTCCAACTTTGTCTTGTACCTTTGGAAGCTTTCGGAATAATGTGCAGAACTAGATACTAATTCCAAATGGGCACCCAGAGAGTCAGCTTGGTTTTCCAGGCTTTGCCCCTGGGTGTCTACTAAGGGCATCGAATATGCTGGTTGACCACTTACTTTTCTCACACCATTCCAGACCTTAGCCTCATCTCCCCTGTAGGAATTTATGCCCGAAATAAACTTCTGCCAGCTTTCTCTTCTAGCCTGCAAGCAGGTTCTCCGGTCTTCCAATTTCACCTGTTTAAAATTAAGGTTTTCTGCTGTGGGGGAATCGCAAAGAAGCCCCCACGCTTTATTGTTTTCTCCGAGCTTGGCGGCACTAGTCATTCCACCAGGGAACACGACGTTTGCGGGTCCCCCTAGTTATTTCTGGTATGCATTCAAAAGCAGCGTTAATTATAAAAGCGGTAAAATACTCAACAGCAGCGTCAATACTAAAAGATGAAATGTCCGCCCACGAGATCTTTGTAAGTTTGTGAAACTCCTCTCAACTGGCTCTGTCAAGCTTCCACCGAGGAGCCTGGGGTGGAGATTCATTTTGTTTTTGTGTTTTGAGGAGTATTGGGAAGTGGTCACTCCCGTAATGGTTTTCAACCACTTCCCAGTTAAAATCATATAAAATCGATGGAGAGATGATGCTAAGATCAATGGCTGAATAAGATTTGTTCGCGAGGCTAAAAAAAAGTGGGTTCTTTTTTGTTGAGTAAACATGTGCCTGTAGAAAAGAGGAAATTCTCAATGAGGAGGCCTCGCGTGCCAGTGCGAGAGTCGCCCCACAGGCTGCTGTGAGCATTGAAATCACTGAGAACAAGGCAAGGTTCGGGCAAATCATCTATAAATGATTCGAATTCATGTTCGTATAGCTGGTAGTGTGGGGGTATATATACTGAGCGGATAGTAATGAGTTTATTCGCGAGTATAGCTCGAACGGCTACTGCCTCCAGTGCCGTTCGGAGTGGAAAGTGCTGGCATGCTACGTTTCGGTCTATTATGATTGCTACACCTCCAGATGATGCGAGACCATCCCGGCGGTCTTTCCGAAAAACAACATCCTGACAGAGGAAATTTGTGTGTTTCGGATTTAAGTGTGTCTCCTGTACACACAGCACCTTTGGACACAATTTACTGAGGAGGAGTTCTTGTATATCGTCTAGATTGTGTAAGAGTCCTCTAATGTTCCACTGTAATATTGTGTCCATGTTGAAAGTGTACGTGTGTTGTGTGTTGCAAAAAAAAGGGAGTCACTTATGTTATAGAGCCTTTATCAGGCCCTGTGATTAGGGTTTTGTCTTTTTTGGAGCGGTCGAGGCATGCTCGCCGCTCCTTCGCCGCAGCCTGCGCCAGTGGACCAGTAGTGTCTATTGCCTCTTGAGAAGCGACAGACAGTCACTCTACCGAGCGGTGTTTGCGTAGTGTAGACTTCGCCACAGTTGACAAAGTCCTTGCCCCCACCAAGCCGGAGGTCGATGGGACCTCCTTGGCCTCTTCGTTGCCCCGGCTGCTGCCAGAGCTTGTGGAGACCACAGGTGTGGACTGATTGACAGTGGGCAGGGCAGCGCTGGCTGCTCCCGCCATAGGGGCGAGTGGCGTTAGCCTCGGCACGCTAGGCGTGGTCCGGGCAACTGCCAGGGACCTTAGTGGTGCCGCCCCTCGTTGCACCACTTCAACGCAAGTTGTTTTCAGTGGGAATGACGATGAAATCTATTGTCTAGCTTCGCGGAATGTTATGTTTTCTGTTACCTTTACATTTCTTTTTCTTTCTTCCAGGCCGGGCAAGCTCTGGAGTATGCAGGGTGACTGCCATCGCAGTTTGCACAGTGGACCTCATCAAGTCATCAGTACTGTGGTCGGTGGTGCCACACTTAGAGCAAATAAGCTGCCCTCGGCAGCTCTGCGATCCATGACCAAATCTATGGCGCTTGAAGCAACGCCTCGTATTAGGGACATACGGTCGGACATGAAGTTTCACATAGCCGGTTTCAAGAGTCTCGGGTAGTGTGGCTGGACTGAAGGTAATTATTAGATGCTTCGTTGCGATTTCCATGTTGTTCCGCCTGATTCGTTGCACAAGGATTACACCTTGGTCCCTCCATCCGTCGAGGAGTTCATCTTCGTTCAATGTCATCAAGTCTTCGTCCGACACTACGCCTTTGACTGTGTTCATGGCTCGGTGTGGACTTACAGATACAGGGAATGTTACCAAAAGCTATAGATGTGTGGAGTTTGGTGACTTGTTC